>NW_027364836.1:0-169863 GCF_046119375.1 Phyllobates terribilis
ACAGTAATATCTCCACATTGCAAGGTGCAATTCTGAAATTTTTTGCTTTTTCCTGCTAATCCTAGCATGATAAAGAAGATTCAAAGAGAGTGAGATGCCAGCTCCTTTCATTCAGTCAGTAGCTTCAAACATTTCTGGTGTATGAAAAACATGTTTTTCAATGGCAAAAATCAATGAATATTGTAAATGCACAAACAGTAATATCTCCACATTGCAAGGTGCAATTCGGAAATTTTTTGCTTTTTCCTGCTAATCCTAGCATGATAAAGAAGATTCAAAGAGAGTGAGATGCCAGCTCCTTTCATTCAGTCAGTAGCTTCAACATTTCTGGTATATGAATACATGATGTTTTTCAATGGCAAAAATCAATGAATATTGTAAATGCACAAACAGTAATATCTCCACATTGCAAGGTGCAATTCTGAATTTTTTTGCTTTTTTCCTGCTAATCCTAGCATGATAAAGAAGATTCAAAGAGTGAGATGCCAGCTCCTTTCATTCAGTCAGTAGCTTCAAACATTTCTGGACGTTTTTCAATGCAAAAATCAATGAATATTGTAAATGCACAAACAGTAATATCTCCACATTGCAAGGTGCAATTCTGAAATTTTTTGCTTTTTCCTGCTAATCCTAGCATGATAAAGAAGATTCAAAGAGAGTGAGATGCCAGCTCCTTTCATTCAGTCAGTAGCTTCAAACATTTCTGGATGCTTTTCAATGGCAAAAATCAATGAATATTGTAAATGCACAAACAGAAATATCTCCACATTGCAGGGTGCAATTCTGAAATTTTTTGCTTTTTCCTGCTAATCCTAGCATGATAAAGAAGATTCAAAGAGAGTGAGATGCCAGCTCCTTTCATTCAGTCAGTAGATTCAAACATTTTCTGGTATATGAATAACATGATGTTTTTCAATGGCAAAAATCAATGAATATTGTAAATGCACAAACAGTAATATCTCCACATTGCAAGGTGCAATTCTGAAATTTTTTGCTTTTTCCTGCTAATCTAGCATTGATAAAGAAGATTCAAAGAGAGTGAGATGCCAGCTCCTTTCATTCAGTCAGTAGCTTCAAACATTTCTGGACGTTTTTCAATGGCAAAAATCAATGAATATTGTAAATGCACAAACAGTAATATCTCCACATTGCAAGGTGCATTCTGAAATTTTTTGCTTTTTCCTGTTAATCCTAGCATGATAAAGAAGATTCAAAGAGAGTGAGATGCCAGTTTCCTTTCATTCAGTCAGTAGCTTCAAACATTTCTGGTATATGAAAAACATGTTTTTCAATGGCAAAAATCAATGAATATTGTAAATGCACAAACAGTAATATCTCCACATTGCAAGGTGCAATTCTGAAATTTTTTGCTTTTTCCTGCTAATCCTAGCATGATAAAGAAGATTCAAAGAGAGTGAGATGCCAGCTCCTTTCATTCAGTCAGTAGCTTCAAACATTTCTGGTGTATGAAAAACATGTTTTTCAATGGCAAAAATCAATGAATATTGTAAATGCACAAACAGTAATATCTCCACATTGCAAGGTGCAATTCGGAAATTTTTTGCTTTTTCCTGCTAATCCTAGCATGATAAAGAAGATTCAAAGAGAGTGAGATGCCAGCTCCTTTCATTCAGTCAGTAGCTTCAAACATTTCTGGTATATGAATAACATGATGTTTTTCAATGGCAAAAATCAATGAATATTGTTAAATGCACTAACAGTAATATCTCCACATTGCAAGGTGCAATTCTGAATTTTTTGCTTTTTCCTGCTAATCCTAGCATGATAAAGAAGATTCAAAGAGTGAGATGCCAGCTCCTTTCATTCAGTCAGTAGCTTCAAACATTTCTGGACGTTTTTCAATGGCAAAAATCAATGAATATTGTAAATGCACAAACAGTAATATCTCCACATTGCAAGGTGCAATTCTGAAATTTTTTGCTTTTTCCTGCTAATCCTAGCATGATAAAGAAGATTCAAAGAGAGTGAGATGCCAGCTCCTTTCATTCAGTCAGTAGCTTCAAACATTTCTGGATGCTTTTCAATGGCAAAAATCAATGAATATTGTAAATGCACAAACAGAAATATCTCCACATTGCAGGGTGCAATTCTGAAATTTTTGCTTTTTCCTGCTAATCCTAGCATGATAAAGAAGATTCAAAGAGAGTGAGATGCCAGCTCCTTTCATTCAGTCAGTAGATTCAAACATTTCTGGTATATGAATAACATGATGTTTTTCAATGGCAAAAATCAATGAATATTGTAAATGCACAAACAGTAATATCTCCACATTGCAAGGTGCAATTCTGAAATTTTTTGCTTTTTCCTGCTAATCCTAGCATGATAAAGAAGATTCAAAGAGAGTGGAGATGCCAGCTCCTTTCATTCAGTCAGTAGCTTCAAACATTTCTGGACGTTTTTCAATGGCAAAAATCAATGAATATTGTAAATGCACAAACAGTAATATCTCCACATTGCAAGGTGCAATTCTGAAATTTTTTGCTTTTTCCTGCTAATCCTAGCATGATAAAGAAGATTCAAAGAGAGTGAGATGCCAGCTCCTTTCATTCAGTCAGTAGCTTAAACATTTCTGGACGTTTTTCAATGGCAAAAATCAATGAATATTGTAAATGCACAAACAGTAATATCTCCACATTGCAAGGTGCAATTCTGAAATTTTTTGCTTTTTCCTGTTAATCCTAGCATGATAAAGAAGATTCAAAGAGAGTGAGATGCCAGCTCCTTTCATTCAGTCAGTAGCTTCAAACATTTCTGGTATACATTTCTGGTATATGAAAAACATGTTTTTCAATGGCAAAAATCAATGAATATTGTAAATGCACAAACAGTAATATCTCCACATTGCAAGGTGCAATTCTGAAATTTTTTGCTTTTTCCTGTTAATCCTAGCATGATAAAGAAGATTCAAAGAGAGTGAGATGCCAGCTCCTTTCATTCAGTCAGTAGCTTCAAACATTTCTGGTATATGAAAAACATGTTTTTCAATGGCAAAAATCAATGAATATTGTAAATGCACAAAGAGTAATATCTCCACATTGCAAGGTGCAATTCTGAAATTTTTTGCTTTTTCCTGCTAATCCTAGCATGATAAAGAAGATTCAAAGAGAGTGAGATGCCAGCTCCTTTCATTCAGTCAGTAGCTTCAAACATTTCTGGTATATGAAAAACGTTTTTCAATGGCAAAAATCAATGAATATTGTAAATGCACAAACAGTATTATCTCCACATTGCAAGGTGCAATTCGGAAATTTTTTGCTTTTTCCTGCTAATCCTAGCATGATAAAGAAGATTCAAAGAGAGTGAGATGCCAAGCTCCTTTCATTCAGTCAGTAGCTTCAAACATTTCTGGACGTTTTTCAATGGCAAAAATCAATGAATATTGTAAATGCACAAACAGTAATATCTCCACATTGCAAGGTGCAATTCTGAAATTTTTTGCTTTTTCCTGCTAATCCTAGCATGATAAAGAAGATTCAAAGAGAGTGAGATGCCAGCTCCTTTCATTCAGTCAGTAGCTTCAAACATTTCTGGTATATGAAAAACATGTTTTTCAATGGCAAAAATCAATGAATATTGTAAATGCACAAACAGTAATATCTCCACATTGCAAGGTGCAATTCTGAAATTTTTTGCTTTTTCCTGCTAATCCTAGCATGATAAAGAAGATTCAAAGAGAGTGAGATGCCAGCTCCTTTCATTCAGTCAATAGCTTCAAACATTTCTGGACGTTTTTCAATGGCAAAAATCAATGAATATTGTAAATGCACAAACAGTAATATCTCCACATTGCAAGGTGCAATTCTGAAATTTTTTGCTTTTTCCTGTTAATCCTAGCATGATAAAGAAGATTCAAAGAGAGTGAGATGCCAGCTCCTTTCATTCAGTCAGTAGCTTCAAACATTTCTGGTATATGAAAAACATGTTTTTCAATGGCAAAAATCAATGAATATTGTAAATGCACAAACAGTAATATCTCCACATTGCAAGGTGCAATTCTGAAATTTTTTGCTTTTTCCTGTTAATCCTAGCATGATAAAGAAGATTCAAAGAGAGTGAGATGCCAGCTCCTTTCATTCAGTCAGTAGCTTCAAACATTTCTGGACGTTTTTCAATGGCAAAAATCAATGAATATTGTAAATGCACAAACAGTAATATCTCCACATTGCAAGGTGCAATTCTGAAATTTTTTGCTTTTTCCTGTTAATCCTAGCATGATAAAGAAGATTCAAAGAGAGTGAGATGCCAGTTCCTTTCATTCAGTCAGTAGCTTCAAACATTTCTGGTATATGAAAAACATGTTTTTCAATGGCAAAAATCAATGAATATTGTAAATGCACAAACAGTAATATCTCCACATTGCAAGGTGCAATTCTGAAATTTTTTGCTTTTTCCTGCTAATCCTAGCATGATAAAGAAGATTCAAAGAGAGTGAGATGCCAGCTCCTTTCATTCAGTCAGTAGCTTCAAACATTTCTGGTGTATGAAAAACATGTTTTTCAATGGCAAAAATCAATGAATATTGTAAATGCACAAACAGTAATATCTCCACATTGCAAGGTGCAATTCGGAAATTTTTTGCTTTTTCCTGCTAATCCTAGCATGATAAAGAAGATTCAAAGAGAGTGAGATGCCAGCTCCTTTCATTCAGTCAGTAGCTTCAAACATTTCTGGTATATGAATAACATGATGTTTTTCAATGGCAAAAATCAATGAATATTGTAAATGCACAAACAGTAATATCTCCACATTGCAAGGTGCAATTCTGAATTTTTTTGCTTTTTCCTGCTAATCCTAGCATGATAAAGAAGATTCAAAGAGTGAGATGCCAGCTCCTTTCATTCAGTCAGTAGCTTCAAACATTTCTGGACGTTTTTCAATGGCAAAAATCAATGAATATTGTAAATGCACAAACAGTAATATCTCCACATTGCAAGGTGCAATTCTGAAATTTTTTGCTTTTTCCTGCTAATCCTAGCATGATAAAGAAGATTCAAAGAGAGTGAGATGCCAGCTCCTTTCATTCAGTCAGTAGCTTCAAACATTTCTGGATGCTTTTCAATGGCAAAAATCAATGAATATTGTAAATGCACAAACAGAAATATCTCCACATTGCAGGGTGCAATTCTGAAATTTTTTGCTTTTTCCTGCTAATCCTAGCATGATAAAGAAGATTCAAAGAGAGTGAGATGCCAGCTCCTTTCATTCAGTCAGTAGATTCAAACATTTCTGGTATATGAATAACATGATGTTTTTCAATGGCAAAAATCAATGAATATTGTAAATGCACAAACAGTAATATCTCCACATTGCAAGGTGCAATTCTGAAATTTTTTGCTTTTTCCTGCTAATCCTAGCATGATAAAGAAGATTCAAAGAGAGTGAGATGCCAGCTCCTTTCATTCAGTCAGTAGCTTCAAACATTTCTGGACGTTTTTCAATGGCAAAAATCAATGAATATTGTAAATGCACAAACAGTAATATCTCCACATTGCAAGGTGCAATTCTGAAATTTTTTGCTTTTTCCTGTTAATCCTAGCATGATAAAGAAGATTCAAAGAGAGTGAGATGCCAGTTCCTTTCATTCAGTCAGTAGCTTCAAACATTTCTGGTATATGAAAAACATGTTTTTCAATGGCAAAAATCAATGAATATTGTAAATGCACAAACAGTAATATCTCCACATTGCAAGGTGCAATTCTGAAATTTTTTGCTTTTTCCTGCTAATCCTAGCATGATAAAGAAGATTCAAAGAGAGTGAGATGCCAGCTCCTTTCATTCAGTCAGTAGCTTCAAACATTTCTGGTGTATGAAAAACATGTTTTTCAATGGCAAAAATCAATGAATATTGTAAATGCACAAACAGTAATATCTCCACATTGCAAGGTGCAATTCGGAAATTTTTGCTTTTTCCTGCTAATCCTAGCATGATAAAGAAGATTCAAAGAGAGTGAGATGCCAGCTCCTTTCATTCAGTCAGTAGCTTCAAACATTTCTGGTATATGAATAACATGATGTTTTTCAATGGCAAAAATCAATGAATATTGTAAATGCACTAACAGTAATATCTCCACATTGCAAGGTGCAATTCTGAATTTTTTTGCTTTTTCCTGCTAATCCTAGCATGATAAAGAAGATTCAAAGAGTGAGATGCCAGCTCCTTTCATTCAGTCAGTAGCTTCAAACATTTCTGGACGTTTTTCAATGGCAAAAATCAATGAATATTGTAAATGCACAAACAGTAATATCTCCACATTGCAAGGTGCAATTCTGAAATTTTTTGCTTTTTCCTGCTAATCCTAGCATGATAAAGAAGATTCAAAGAGAGTGAGATGCCAGCTCCTTTCATTCAGTCAGTAGCTTCAAACATTTCTGGATGCTTTTCAATGGCAAAAATCAATGAATATTGTAAATGCACAAACAGAAATATCTCCACATTGCAGGGTGCAATTCTGAAATTTTTTGCTTTTTCCTGCTAATCCTAGCATGATAAAGAAGATTCAAAGAGAGTGAGATGCCAGCTCCTTTCATTCAGTCAGTAGATTCAAACATTTCTGGTATATGAATAACATGATGTTTTTCAATGGCAAAAATCAATGAATATTGTAAATGCACAAACAGTAATATCTCCACATTGCAAGGTGCAATTCTGAAATTTTTTGCTTTTTCCTGCTAATCCTAGCATGATAAAGAAGATTCAAAGAGAGTGAGATGCCAGCTCCTTTCATTCAGTCAGTAGCTTCAAACATTTCTGGACGTTTTTCAATGGCAAAAATCAATGAATATTGTAAATGCACAAACAGTAATAACTCCACATTGCAAGGTGCAATTCTGAAATTTTTTGCTTTTTCCTGCTAATCCTAGCATGATAAAGAAGATTCAAAGAGAGTAAGATGCCAGCTCCTTTCATTCAGTCAGTAGCTTCAAACATTTCTGGACGTTTTTCAATGGCAAAAATCAATGAATATTGTAAATGCACAAACAGTAATATCTCCACATTGCAAGGTGCAATTCTGAAATTTTTTGCTTTTTCCTGCTAATCCTAGCATGATAAAGAAGATTCAAAGAGAGTGAGATGCCAGCTCCTTTCATTCAGTCAGTAGCTTCAAACATTTCTGGATGCTTTTCAATGGCAAAAATCAATGAATATTGTAAATGCACAAACAGTAATATCTCCACATTGCAGGGTGCAATTCTGAAATTTTTTGCTTTTTCCTGCTAATCCTAGCATGATAAAGAAGATTCAAAGAGAGTGAGATGCCAGCTCCTTTCATTCAGTCAGTAGATTCAAACATTTCTGGTATATGAATAACATGATGTTTTTCAATGGCAAAAATCAATGAATATTGTAAATGCACAAACAGTAATATCTCCACATTGCAAGGTGCAATTCTGAAATTTTTTGCTTTTTCCTGCTAATCCTAGCATGATAAAGAAGATTCAAAGAGAGTAAGATGCCAGCTCCTTTCATTCAGTCAGTAGCTTCAAACATTTCTGGACGTTTTTCAATGGCAAAAATCAATGAATATTGTAAATGCACAAACAGTAATATCTCCACATTGCAAGGTGCAATTCTGAAATTTTTTGCTTTTTCCTGCTAATCCTAGCATGATAAAGAAGATTCAAAGAGAGTGAGATGCCAGCTCCTTTCATTCAGTCAGTAGCTTCAAACATTTCTGGATGCTTTTCAATGGCAAAAATCAATGAATATTGTAAATGCACAAACAGTAATATCTCCACATTGCAGGGTGCAATTCTGAAATTTTTTGCTTTTTCCTGCTAATCCTAGCATGATAAAGAAGATTCAAAGAGAGTGAGATGCCAGCTCCTTTCATTCAGTCAGTAGATTCAAACATTTCTGGTATATGAATAACATGATGTTTTTCAATGGCAAAAATCAATGAATATTGTAAATGCACAAACAGTAATATCTCCACATTGCAAGGTGCAATTCTGAAATTTTTTGCTTTTTCCTGTTAATCCTAGCATGATAAAGAAGATTCAAAGAGAGTGAGATGCCAGTTCCTTTCATTCAGTCAGTAGCTTCAAACATTTCTGGTATATGAAAAACATGTTTTTCAATGGCAAAAATCAATGAATATTGTAAATGCACAAACAGTAATATCTCCACATTGCAAGGTGCAATTCTGAAATTTTTTGCTTTTTCCTGCTAATCCTAGCATGATAAAGAAGATTCAAAGAGAGTGAGATGCCAGCTCCTTTCATTCAGTCAGTAGCTTCAAACATTTCTGGTGTATGAAAAACATGTTTTTCAATGGCAAAAATCAATGAATATTGTAAATGCACAAACAGTAATATCTCCACATTGCAAGGTGCAATTCGGAAATTTTTTGCTTTTTCCTGCTAATCCTAGCATGATAAAGAAGATTCAAAGAGAGTGAGATGCCAGCTCCTTTCATTCAGTCAGTAGCTTCAAACATTTCTGGTATATGAATAACATGATGTTTTTCAATGGCAAAAATCAATGAATATTGTAAATGCACTAACAGTAATATCTCCACATTGCAAGGTGCAATTCTGAATTTTTTTGCTTTTTCCTGCTAATCCTAGCATGATAAAGAAGATTCAAAGAGTGAGATGCCAGCTCCTTTCATTCAGTCAGTAGCTTCAAACATTTCTGGACGTTTTTCAATGGCAAAAATCAATGAATATTGTAAATGCACAAACAGTAATATCTCCACATTGCAAGGTGCAATTCTGAAATTTTTTGCTTTTTCCTGCTAATCCTAGCATGATAAAGAAGATTCAAAGAGAGTGAGATGCCAGCTCCTTTCATTCAGTCAGTAGCTTCAAACATTTCTGGATGCTTTTCAATGGCAAAAATCAATGAATATTGTAAATGCACAAACAGAAATATCTCCACATTGCAGGGTGCAATTCTGAAATTTTTTGCTTTTTCCTGCTAATCCTAGCATGATAAAGAAGATTCAAAGAGAGTGAGATGCCAGCTCCTTTCATTCAGTCAGTAGATTCAAACATTTCTGGTATATGAATAACATGATGTTTTTCAATGGCAAAAATCAATGAATATTGTAAATGCACAAACAGTAATATCTCCACATTGCAAGGTGCAATTCTGAAATTTTTTGCTTTTTCCTGCTAATCCTAGCATGATAAAGAAGATTCAAAGAGAGTGAGATGCCAGCTCCTTTCATTCAGTCAGTAGCTTCAAACATTTCTGGACGTTTTTCAATGGCAAAAATCAATGAATATTGTAAATGCACAAACAGTAATAACTCCACATTGCAAGGTGCAATTCTGAAATTTTTTGCTTTTTCCTGCTAATCCTAGCATGATAAAGAAGATTCAAAGAGAGTAAGATGCCAGCTCCTTTCATTCAGTCAGTAGCTTCAAACATTTCTGGACGTTTTTCAATGGCAAAAATCAATGAATATTGTAAATGCACAAACAGTAATATCTCCACATTGCAAGGTGCAATTCTGAAATTTTTTGCTTTTTCCTGCTAATCCTAGCATGATAAAGAAGATTCAAAGAGAGTGAGATGCCAGCTCCTTTCATTCAGTCAGTAGCTTCAAACATTTCTGGATGCTTTTCAATGGCAAAAATCAATGAATATTGTAAATGCACAAACAGTAATATCTCCACATTGCAGGGTGCAATTCTGAAATTTTTTGCTTTTTCCTGCTAATCCTAGCATGATAAAGAAGATTCAAAGAGAGTGAGATGCCAGCTCCTTTCATTCAGTCAGTAGCTTCAAACATTTCTGGACGTTTTTCAATGGCAAAAATCAATGAATATTGTAAATGCACAAACAGTAATATCTCCACATTGCAAGGTGCAATTCTGAAATTTTTTGCTTTTTCCTGCTAATCCTAGCATGATAAAGAAGATTCAAAGAGAGTGAGATGCCAGCTCCTTTCATTCAGTCAGTAGCTTCAAACATTTCTGGACGTTTTTCAATGGCAAAAATCAATGAATATTGTAAATGCACAAACAGTAATAACTCCACATTGCAAGGTGCAATTCTGAAATTTTTTGCTTTTTCCTGCTAATCCTAGCATGATAAAGAAGATTCAAAGAGAGTAAGATGCCAGCTCCTTTCATTCAGTCAGTAGCTTCAAACATTTCTGGACGTTTTTCAATGGCAAAAATCAATGAATATTGTAAATGCACAAACAGTAATATCTCCACATTGCAAGGTGCAATTCTGAAATTTTTTGCTTTTTCCTGCTAATCCTAGCATGATAAAGAAGATTCAAAGAGAGTGAGATGCCAGCTCCTTTCATTCAGTCAGTAGCTTCAAACATTTCTGGATGCTTTTCAATGGCAAAAATCAATGAATATTGTAAATGCACAAACAGTAATATCTCCACATTGCAGGGTGCAATTCTGAAATTTTTTGCTTTTTCCTGCTAATCCTAGCATGATAAAGAAGATTCAAAGAGAGTGAGATGCCAGCTCCTTTCATTCAGTCAGTAGATTCAAACATTTCTGGTATATGAATAACATGATGTTTTTCAATGGCAAAAATCAATGAATATTGTAAATGCACAAACAGTAATATCTCCACATTGCAAGGTGCAATTCTGAAATTTTTTGCTTTTTCCTGCTAATCCTAGCATGATAAAGAAGATTCAAAGAGAGTGAGATGCCAGCTCCTTTCATTCAGTCAGTAGCTTCAAACATTTCTGGACGTTTTTCAATGGCAAAAATCAATGAATATTGTAAATGCACAAACAGTAATATCTCCACATTGCAAGGTGCAATTCTGAAATTTTTTGCTTTTTCCTGCTAATCCTAGCATGATAAAGAAGATTCAAAGAGAGTGAGATGCCAGCTCCTTTCATTCAGTCAGTAGCTTCAAACATTTCTGGACGTTTTTCAATGGCAAAAATCAATGAATATTGTAAATGCACAAACAGTAATAACTCCACATTGCAAGGTGCAATTCTGAAATTTTTTGCTTTTTCCTGCTAATCCTAGCATGATAAAGAAGATTCAAAGAGAGTAAGATGCCAGCTCCTTTCATTCAGTCAGTAGCTTCAAACATTTCTGGACGTTTTTCAATGGCAAAAATCAATGAATATTGTAAATGCACAAACAGTAATATCTCCACATTGCAAGGTGCAATTCTGAAATTTTTTGCTTTTTCCTGCTAATCCTAGCATGATAAAGAAGATTCAAAGAGAGTGAGATGCCAGCTCCTTTCATTCAGTCAGTAGCTTCAAACATTTCTGGATGCTTTTCAATGGCAAAAATCAATGAATATTGTAAATGCACAAACAGTAATATCTCCACATTGCAGGGTGCAATTCTGAAATTTTTTGCTTTTTCCTGCTAATCCTAGCATGATAAAGAAGATTCAAAGAGAGTGAGATGCCAGCTCCTTTCATTCAGTCAGTAGATTCAAACATTTCTGGTATATGAATAACATGATGTTTTTCAATGGCAAAAATCAATGAATATTGTAAATGCACAAACAGTAATATCTCCACATTGCAAGGTGCAATTCTGAAATTTTTTGCTTTTTCCTGCTAATCCTAGCATGATAAAGAAGATTCAAAGAGAGTGAGATGCCAGCTCCTTTCATTCAGTCAGTAGCTTCAAACATTTCTGGACGTTTTTCAATGGCAAAAATCAATGAATATTGTAAATGCACAAACAGTAATAACTCCACATTGCAAGGTGCAATTCTGAAATTTTTTGCTTTTTCCTGCTAATCCTAGCATGATAAAGAAGATTCAAAGAGAGTGAGATGCCAGCTCCTTTCATTCAGTCAGTAGCTTCAAACATTTCTGGACGTTTTTCAATGGCAAAAATCAATGAATATTGTAAATGCACAAACAGTAATATCTCCACATTGCAAGGTGCAATTCTGAAATTTTTTGCTTTTTCCTGCTAATCCTAGCATGATAAAGAAGATTCAAAGAGAGTGAGATGCCAGCTCCTTTCATTCAGTCAGTAGCTTCAAACATTTCTGGACGTTTTTCAATGGCAAAAATCAATGAATATTGTAAATGCACAAACAGTAATATCTCCACATTGCAAGGTGTAATTCTGAAATTTTTTGCTTTTTCCTGCTAATCCTAGCATGATAAAGAAGATTCAAAGAGAGTGAGATGCCAGCTCCTTTCATTCAGTCAGTAGCTTCAAACATTTCTGGACGTTTTTCAATGGCAAAAATCAATGAATATTGTAAATGCACAAACAGTAATATCTCCACATTGCAAGGTGCAATTCTGAAATTTTTTGCTTTTTCCTGCTAATCCTAGCATGATAAAGAAGATTCAAAGAGAGTGAGATGCCAGCTCCTTTCATTCAGTCAGTAGCTTCAAACATTTCTGGTATATGAATAACATGATGTTTTTCAATGGCAAAAATCAATGAATATTGTAAATGCACAAACAGTAATATCTCCACATTGCAAGGTGCAATTCTGAAATTTTTTGCTTTTTCCTGCTAATCCTAGCATGATAAAGAAGATTCAAAGAGAGTGAGATGCCAGCTCCTTTCATTCAGTCAGTAGCTTCAAACATTTCTGGACGTTTTTCAATGGCAAAAATCAATGAATATTGTAAATGCACAAACAGTAATAACTCCACATTGCAAGGTGCAATTCTGAAATTTTTTGCTTTTTCCTGTTAATCCTAGCATGATAAAGAAGATTCAAAGAGAGTGAGATGCCAGCTCCTTTCATTCAGTCAGTAGCTTCAAACATTTCTGGACGTTTTTCAATGGCAAAAATCAATGAATATTGTAAATGCACAAACAGTAATATCTCCACATTGCAAGGTGCAATTCTGAAATTTTTTGCTTTTTCCTGTTAATCCTAGCATGATAAAGAAGATTCAAAGAGAGTGAGATGCCAGTTCCTTTCATTCAGTCAGTAGCTTCAAACATTTCTGGTATATGAAAAACATGTTTTTCAATGGCAAAAATCAATGAATATTGTAAATGCACAAACAGTAATATCTCCACATTGCAAGGTGCAATTCTGAAATTTTTTGCTTTTTCCTGCTAATCCTAGCATGATAAAGAAGATTCAAAGAGAGTGAGATGCCAGCTCCTTTCATTCAGTCAGTAGCTTCAAACATTTCTGGTGTATGAAAAACATGTTTTTCAATGGCAAAAATCAATGAATATTGTAAATGCACAAACAGTAATATCTCCACATTGCAAGGTGCAATTCGGAAATTTTTTGCTTTTTCCTCCTAATCCTAGCATGATAAAGAAGATTCAAAGAGAGTGAGATGCCAGCTCCTTTCATTCAGTCAGTAGCTTCAAACATTTCTGGTATATGAATAACATGATGTTTTTCAATGGCAAAAATCAATGAATATTGTAAATGCACTAACAGTAATACCTCCACATTGCAAGGTGCAATTCTGAATTTTTTTGCTTTTTCCTGCTAATCCTAGCATGATAAAGAAGATTCAAAGAGTGAGATGCCAGCTCCTTTCATTCAGTCAGTAGCTTCAAACATTTCTGGACGTTTTTCAATGGCAAAAATCAATGAATATTGTAAATGCACAAACAGTAATATCTCCACATTGCAAGGTGCAATTCTGAAATTTTTTGCTTTTTCCTGCTAATCCTAGCATGATAAAGAAGATTCAAAGAGAGTGAGATGCCAGCTCCTTTCATTCAGTCAGTAGCTTCAAACATTTCTGGATGCTTTTCAATGGCAAAAATCAATGAATATTGTAAATGCACAAACAGAAATATCTCCACATTGCAGGGTGCAATTCTGAAATTTTTTGCTTTTTCCTGCTAATCCTAGCATGATAAAGAAGATTCAAAGAGAGTGAGATGCCAGCTCCTTTCATTCAGTCAGTAGATTCAAACATTTCTGGTATATGAATAACGATGTTTTTCAATGGCAAAAATCAATGAATATTGTAAATGCACAAACAGTAATATCTCCACATTGCAAGGTGCAATTCTGAAATTTTTTGCTTTTTCCTGCTAATCCTAGCATGATAAAGAAGATTCAAAGAGAGTGAGATGCCAGCTCCTTTCATTCAGTCAGTAGCTTCAAACATTTCTGGTGTATGAAAAACATGTTTTTCAATGGCAAAAATCAATGAATATTGTAAATGCACAAACAGTAATATCTCCACATTGCAAGGTGCAATTCGGAAATTTTTTGCTTTTTCCTGCTAATCCTAGCATGATAAAGAAGATTCAAAGAGAGTGAGATGCCAGCTCCTTTCATTCAGTCAGTAGCTTCAAACATTTCTGGATGCTTTTCAATGGCAAAAATCAATGAATATTGCAAATGCACAAACAGAAATATCTCCACATTGCAGGGTGCAATTCTGAAATTTTTTGCTTTTTCCTGCTAATCCTAGCATGATAAAGAAGATTCAAAGAGAGTGAGATGCCAGCTCCTTTCATTCAGTCAGTAGATTCAAACATTTCTGGACGTTTTTCAATGGCAAAAATGAATGAATATTGTAAATGCACAAACAGTAATATCTCCACATTGCAAGGTGCAATTCTGAAATTTTTTGCTTTTTCCTGCTAATCCTAGCATGATAAAGAAGATTCAAAGAGAGTGAGATGCCAGCTCCTTTCATTCAGTCAGTAGCTTCAAACATTTCTGGACGTTTTTCAATGGCAAAAATCAATGAATATTGTAAATGCACAAACAGTAATAACTCCACATTGCAAGGTGCAATTCTGAAATTTTTTGCTTTTTCCTGCTAATCCTAGCATGATAAAGAAGATTCAAAGAGAGTAAGATGCCAGCTCCTTTCATTCAGTCAGTAGCTTCAAACATTTCTGGACGTTTTTCAATGGCAAAAATCAATGAATATTGTAAATGCACAAACAGTAATATCTCCACATTGCAAGGTGCAATTCTGAAATTTTTTGCTTTTTCCTGCTAATCCTAGCATGATAAAGAAGATTCAAAGAGAGTGAGATGCCAGCTCCTTTCATTCAGTCAGTAGCTTCAAACATTTCTGGATGCTTTTCAATGGCAAAAATCAATGAATATTGTAAATGCACAAACAGTAATATCTCCACATTGCAGGGTGCAATTCTGAAATTTTTTGCTTTTTCCTGCTAATCCTAGCATGATAAAGAAGATTCAAAGAGAGTGAGATGCCAGCTCCTTTCATTCAGTCAGTAGATTCAAACATTTCTGGTATATGAATAACATGATGTTTTTCAATGGCAAAAATCAATGAATATTGTAAATGCACAAACAGTAATATCTCCACATTGCAAGGTGCAATTCTGAAATTTTTTGCTTTTTCCTGCTAATCCTAGCATGATAAAGAAGATTCAAAGAGAGTGAGATGCCAGCTCCTTTCATTCAGTCAGTAGCTTCAAACATTTCTGGACGTTTTTCAATGGCAAAAATCAATGAATATTGTAAATGCACAAACAGTAATAACTCCACATTGCAAGGTGCAATTCTGAAATTTTTTGCTTTTTCCTGCTAATCCTAGCATGATAAAGAAGATTCAAAGAGAGTGAGATGCCAGCTCCTTTCATTCAGTCAGTAGCTTCAAACATTTCTGGACGTTTTTCAATTGCAAAAATCAATGAATATTGTAAATGCACAAACAGTAATATCTCCACATTGCAAGGTGCAATTCTGAAATTTTTTGCTTTTTCCTGCTAATCCTAGCATGATAAAGAAGATTCAAAGAGAGTGAGATGCCAGCTCCTTTCATTCAGTCAGTAGCTTAAACATTTCTGGATGTTTTTCAATGGCAAAAATCAATGAATATTGTAAATGCACAAACAGTAATATCTCCACATTGCAAGGTGCAATTCTGAAATTTTTTGCTTTTTCCTGCTAATCCTAGCATGATAAAGAAGATTCAAAGAGAGTGAGATGCCAGCTCCTTTCATTCAGTCAGTAGCTTCAAACATTTCTGGACGTTTTTCAATGGCAAAAATCAATGAATATTGTAAATGCACAAACAGTAATATCTCCACATTGCAAGGTGCAATTCTGAAATTTTTTGCTTTTTCCTGCTAATCCTAGCATGATAAAGAAGATTCAAAGAGAGTGAGATGCCAGCTCCTTTCATTCAGTCAGTAGCTTCAAACATTTCTGGTATATGAATAACATGATGTTTTTCAATGGCAAAAATCAATGAATATTGTAAATGCACAAACAGTAATATCTCCACATTGCAAGGTGCAATTCTGAAATTTTTTGCTTTTTCCTGTTAATCCTAGCATGATAAAGAAGATTCAAAGAGAGTGAGATGCCAGCTCCTTTCATTCAGTCAGTAGCTTCAAACATTTCTGGTATATGAAAAACATGTTTTTCAATGGCAAAAATCAATGAATATTGTAAATGCACAAACAGTAATATCTCCACATTGCAAGGTGCAATTCTGAAATTTTTTGCTTTTTCCTGTTAATCCTAGCATGATAAAGAAGATTCAAAGAGAGTGAGATGCCAGCTCCTTTCATTCAGTCAGTAGCTTCAAACATTTCTGGACGTTTTTCAATGGCAAAAATCAATGAATATTGTAAATGCACAAACAGTAATATCTCCACATTGCAAGGTGCAATTCTGAAATTTTTTGCTTTTTCCTGTTAATCCTAGCATGATAAAGAAGATTCAAAGAGAGTGAGATGCCAGTTCCTTTCATTCAGTCAGTAGCTTCAAACATTTCTGGTATATGAAAAACATGTTTTTCAATGGCAAAAATCAATGAATATTGTAAATGCACAAACAGTAATATCTCCACATTGCAAGGTGCAATTCTGAAATTTTTTGCTTTTTCCTGCTAATCCTAGCATGATAAAGAAGATTCAAAGAGAGTGAGATGCCAGCTCCTTTCATTCAGTCAGTAGCTTCAAACATTTCTGGTGTATGAAAAACATGTTTTTCAATGGCAAAAATCAATGAATATTGTAAATGCACAAACAGTAATATCTCCACATTGCAAGGTGCAATTCGGAAATTTTTTGCTTTTTCCTGCTAATCCTAGCATGATAAAGAAGATTCAAAGAGAGTGAGATGCCAGCTCCTTTCATTCAGTCAGTAGCTTCAAACATTTCTGGTATATGAATAACATGATGTTTTTCAATGGCAAAAATCAATGAATATTGTAAATGCACTAACAGTAATATCTCCACATTGCAAGGTGCAATTCTGAATTTTTTTGCTTTTTCCTGCTAATCCTAGCATGATAAAGAAGATTCAAAGAGTGAGATGCCAGCTCCTTTCATTCAGTCAGTAGCTTCAAACATTTCTGGACGTTTTTCAATGGCAAAAATCAATGAATATTGTAAATGCACAAACAGTAATATCTCCACATTGCAAGGTGCAATTCTGAAATTTTTTGCTTTTTCCTGCTAATCCTAGCATGATAAAGAAGATTCAAAGAGAGTGAGATGCCAAGCTCCTTTCATTCAGTCAGTAGCTTCAAACATTTCTGGACGTTTTTCAATGGCAAAAATCAATGAATATTGTAAATGCACAAACAGTAATATCTCCACATTGCAAGGTGCAATTCTGAAATTTTTTGCTTTTTCCTGCTAATCCTAGCATGATAAAGAAGATTCAAAGAGAGTGAGATGCCAGCTCCTTTCATTCAGTCAGTAGCTTCAAACATTTCTGGTATATGAAAAACATGTTTTTCAATGGCAAAAATCAATGAATATTGTAAATGCACAAACAGTAATATCTCCACATTGCAAGGTGCAATTCTGAAATTTTTTGCTTTTTCCTGCTAATCCTAGCATGATAAAGAAGATTCAAAGAGAGTGAGATGCCAGCTCCTTTCATTCAGTCAATAGCTTCAAACATTTCTGGACGTTTTTCAATGGCAAAAATCAATGAATATTGTAAATGCACAAACAGTAATATCTCCACATTGCAAGGTGCAATTCTGAAATTTTTTGCTTTTTCCTGTTGATCCTAGCATGATAAAGAAGATTCAAAGAGAGTGAGATGCCAGCTCCTTTCATTCAGTCGGTAGCTTCAAACATTTCTGGTATATGAAAAACATGTTTTTCAATGGCAAAAATCAATGAATATTGTAAATGCACAAACAGTAATATCTCCACATTGCAAGGTGCAATTCTGAAATTTTTTGCTTTTTCCTGTTAATCCTAGCATGATAAAGAAGATTCAAAGAGAGTGAGATGCCAGCTCCTTTCATTCAGTCAGTAGCTTCAAACATTTCTGGACGTTTTTCAATGGCAAAAATCAATGAATATTGTAAATGCACAAACAGTAATATCTCCACATTGCAAGGTGCAATTCTGAAATTTTTTGCTTTTTCCTGTTAATCCTAGCATGATAAAGAAGATTCAAAGAGAGTGAGATG
This sequence comes from Phyllobates terribilis, assembly GCF_046119375.1. NCBI lineage: Eukaryota > Metazoa > Chordata > Amphibia > Anura > Dendrobatidae > Phyllobates > Phyllobates terribilis. Next base: position 18,309 of record NW_027364836.1, read on the forward strand.
CCAGTTCCTTTCATTCAGTCAGTAGCTTCAAACATTTCTGGTATATGAAAAACATGTTTTTCAATGGCAAAAATCAATGAATATTGTAAATGCACAAACAGTAATATCTCCACATTGCAAGGTGCAATTCTGAAATTTTTTGCTTTTTCCTGCTAATCCTAGCATGATAAAGAAGATTCAAAGAGAGTGAGATGCCAGCTCCTTTCATTCAGTCAGTAGCTTCAAACATTTCTGGTGTATGAAAAACATGTTTTTCAATGGCAAAAATCAATGAATATTGTAAATGCACAAACAGTAATATCTCCACATTGCAAGGTGCAATTCGGAAATTTTTTGCTTTTTCCTGCTAATCCTAGCATGATAAAGAAGATTCAAAGAGAGTGAGATGCCAGCTCCTTTCATTCAGTCAGTAGCTTCAAACATTTCTGGTATATGAATAACATGATGTTTTTCAATGGCAAAAATCAATGAATATTGTAAATGCACTAACAGTAATATCTCCACATTGCAAGGTGCAATTCTGAATTTTTTTGCTTTTTCCTGCTAATCCTAGCAAGATAAAGAAGATTCAAAGAGTGAGATGCCAGCTCCTTTCATTCAGTCAGTAGCTTCAAACATTTCTGGACGTTTTTCAATGGCAAAAATCAATGAATATTGTAAATGCACAAACAGTAATATCTCCACATTGCAAGGTGCAATTCTGAAATTTTTTGCTTTTTCCTGCTAATCCTAGCATGATAAAGAAGATTCAAAGAGAGTGAGATGCCAGCTCCTTTCATTCAGTCAGTAGCTTCAAACATTTCTGGATGCTTTTCAATGGCAAAAATCAATGAATATTGTAAATGCACAAACAGAAATATCTCCACATTGCAGGGTGCAATTCTGAAATTTTTTGCTTTTTCCTGCTAATCCTAGCATGATAAAGAAGATTCAAAGAGAGTGAGATGCCAGCTCCTTTCATTCAGTCAGTAGATTCAAACATTTCTGGTATATGAATAACATGATGTTTTTCAATGGCAAAAATCAATGAATATTGTAAATGCACAAACAGTAATATCTCCACATTGCAAGGTGCAATTCTGAAATTTTTTGCTTTTTCCTGCTAATCCTAGCATGATAAAGAAGATTCAAAGAGAGTGAGATGCCAGCTCCTTTCATTCAGTCAGTAGCTTCAAACATTTCTGGACGTTTTTCAATGGCAAAAATCAATGAATATTGTAAATGCACAAACAGTAATAACTCCACATTGCAAGGTGCAATTCTGAAATTTTTTGCTTTTTCCTGCTAATCCTAGCATGATAAAGAAGATTCAAAGAGAGTAAGATGCCAGCTCCTTTCATTCAGTCAGTAGCTTCAAACATTTCTGGACGTTTTTCAATGGCAAAAATCAATGAATATTGTAAATGCACAAACAGTAATATCTCCACATTGCAAGGTGCAATTCTGAAATTTTTTGCTTTTTCCTGCTAATCCTAGCATGATAAAGAAGATTCAAAGAGAGTGAGATGCCAGCTCCTTTCATTCAGTCAGTAGCTTCAAACATTTCTGGATGCTTTTCAATGGCAAAAATCAATGAATATTGTAAATGCACAAACAGTAATATCTCCACATTGCAGGGTGCAATTCTGAAATTTTTTGCTTTTTCCTGCTAATCCTAGCATGATAAAGAAGATTCAAAGAGAGTGAGATGCCAGCTCCTTTCATTCAGTCAGTAGATTCAAACATTTCTGGTATATGAATAACATGATGTTTTTCAATGGCAAAAATCAATGAATATTGTAAATGCACAAACAGTAATATCTCCACATTGCAAGGTGCAATTCTGAAATTTTTTTCTTTTTCCTGCTAATCCTAGCATGATAAAGAAGATTCAAAGAGAGTGAGATGCCAGCTCCTTTCATTCAGTCAGTAGCTTCAAACATTTCTGGACGTTTTTCAATGGCAAAAATCAATGAATATTGTAAATGCACAAACAGTAATATCTCCACATTGCAAGGTGCAATTCTGAAATTTTTTGCTTTTTCCTGCTAATCCTAGCATGATAAAGAAGATTCAAAGAGAGTGAGATGCCAGCTCCTTTCATTCAGTCAGTAGCTTCAAACATTTCTGGACGTTTTTCAATGGCAAAAATCAATGAATATTGTAAATGCACAAACAGTAATAACTCCACATTGCAAGGTGCAATTCTGAAATTTTTTGCTTTTTCCTGCTAATCCTAGCATGATAAAGAAGATTCAAAGAGAGTAAGATGCCAGCTCCTTTCATTCAGTCAGTAGCTTCAAACATTTCTGGACGTTTTTCAATGGCAAAAATCAATGAATATTGTAAATGCACAAACAGTAATATCTCCACATTGCAAGGTGCAATTCTGAAATTTTTTGCTTTTTCCTGCTAATCCTAGCATGATAAAGAAGATTCAAAGAGAGTGAGATGCCAGCTCCTTTCATTCAGTCAGTAGCTTCAAACATTTCTGGATGCTTTTCAATGGCAAAAATCAATGAATATTGTAAATGCACAAACAGTAATATCTCCACATTGCAGGGTGCAATTCTGAAATTTTTTGCTTTTTCCTGCTAATCCTAGCATGATAAAGAAGATTCAAAGAGAGTGAGATGCCAGCTCCTTTCATTCAGTCAGTAGATTCAAACTTTTCTGGTATATGAATAACATGATGTTTTTCAATGGCAAAAATCAATGAATATTGTAAATGCACAAACAGTAATATCTCCACATTGCAAGGTGCAATTCTGAAATTTTTTGCTTTTTCCTGCTAATCCTAGCATGATAAAGAAGATTCAAAGAGAGTGAGATGCCAGCTCCTTTCATTCAGTCAGTAGCTTCAAACATTTCTGGACGTTTTTCAATGGCAAAAATCAATGAATATTGTAAATGCACAAACAGTAATAACTCCACATTGCAAGGTGCAATTCTGAAATTTTTTGCTTTTTCCTGCTAATCCTAGCATGATAAAGAAGATTCAAAGAGAGTGAGATGCCAGCTCCTTTCATTCAGTCAGTAGCTTCAAACATTTCTGGACGTTTTTCAATGGCAAAAATCAATGAATATTGTAAATGCACAAACAGTAATATCTCCACATTGCAAGGTGCAATTCTGAAATTTTTTGCTTTTTCCTGCTAATCCTAGCATGATAAAGAAGATTCAAAGAGAGTGAGATGCCAGCTCCTTTCATTCAGTCAGTAGCTTCAAACATTTCTGGACGTTTTTCAATGGCAAAAATCAATGAATATTGTAAATGCACAAACAGTAATATCTCCACATTGCAAGGTGTAATTCTGAAATTTTTTGCTTTTTCCTGCTAATCCTAGCATGATAAAGAAGATTCAAAGAGAGTGAGATGCCAGCTCCTTTCATTCAGTCAGTAGCTTCAAACATTTCTGGACGTTTTTCAATGGCAAAAATCAATGAATATTGTAAATGCACAAACAGTAATATCTCCACATTGCAAGGTGCAATTCTGAAATTTTTTGCTTTTTCCTGCTAATCCTAGCATGATAAAGAAGATTCAAAGAGAGTGAGATGCCAGCTCCTTTCATTCAGTCAGTAGCTTCAAACATTTCTGGTATATGAATAACATGATGTTTTTCAATGGCAAAAATCAATGAATATTGTAAATGCACAAACAGTAATATCTCCACATTGCAAGGTGCAATTCTGAAATTTTTTGCTTTTTCCTGCTAATCCTAGCATGATAAAGAAGATTCAAAGAGAGTGACATGCCAGCTCCTTTCATTCAGTCAGTAGCTTCAAACATTTCTGGACGTTTTTCAATGGCAAAAATCAATGAATATTGTAAATGCACAAACAGTAATAACTCCACATTGCAAGGTGCAATTCTGAAATTTTTTGCTTTTTCCTGCTAATCCTAGCATGATAAAGAAGATTCAAAGAGAGTGAGATGCCAGCTCCTTTCATTCAGTCAGTAGCTTCAAACATTTCTGGACGTTTTTCAATGGCAAAAATCAATGAATATTGTAAATGCACAAACAGTAATATCTCCACATTGCAAGGTGCAATTCTGAAATTTTTTGCTTTTTCCTGTTAATCCTAGCATGATAAAGAAGATTCAAAGAGAGTGAGATGCCAGTTCCTTTCATTCAGTCAGTAGCTTCAAACATTTCTGGTATATGAAAAACATGTTTTTCAATGGCAAAAATCAATGAATATTGTAAATGCACAAACAGTAATATCTCCACATTGCAAGGTGCAATTCTGAAATTTTTTGCTTTTTCCTGCTAATCCTAGCATGATAAAGAAGATTCAAAGAGAGTGAGATGCCAGCTCCTTTCATTCAGTCAGTAGCTTCAAACATTTCTGGTGTATGAAAAACATGTTTTTCAATGGCAAAAATCAATGAATATTGTAAATGCACAAACAGTAATATCTCCACATTGCAAGGTGCAATTCGGAAATTTTTTGCTTTTTCCTCCTAATCCTAGCATGATAAAGAAGATTCAAAGAGAGTGAGATGCCAGCTCCTTTCATTCAGTCAGTAGCTTCAAACATTTCTGGTATATGAATAACATGATGTTTTTCAATGGCAAAAATCAATGAATATTGTAAATGCACTAACAGTAATACCTCCACATTGCAAGGTGCAATTCTGAATTTTTTTGCTTTTTCCTGCTAATCCTAGCATGATAAAGAAGATTCAAAGAGTGAGATGCCAGCTCCTTTCATTCAGTCAGTAGCTTCAAACATTTCTGGACGTTTTTCAATGGCAAAAATCAATGAATATTGTAAATGCACAAACAGTAATATCTCCACATTGCAAGGTGCAATTCTGAAATTTTTTGCTTTTTCCTGCTAATCCTAGCATGATAAAGAAGATTCAAAGAGAGTGAGATGCCAGCTCCTTTCATTCAGTCAGTAGCTTCAAACATTTCTGGATGCTTTTCAATGGCAAAAATCAATGAATATTGTAAATGCACAAACAGAAATATCTCCACATTGCAGGGTGCAATTCTGAAATTTTTTGCTTTTTCCTGCTAATCCTAGCATGATAAAGAAGATTCAAAGAGAGTGAGATGCCAGCTCCTTTCATTCAGTCAGTAGATTCAAACATTTCTGGTATATGAATAACGATGTTTTTCAATGGCAAAAATCAATGAATATTGTAAATGCACAAACAGTAATATCTCCACATTGCAAGGTGCAATTCTGAAATTTTTTGCTTTTTCCTGCTAATCCTAGCATGATAAAGAAGATTCAAAGAGAGTGAGATGCCAGCTCCTTTCATTCAGTCAGTAGCTTCAAACATTTCTGGTGTATGAAAAACATGTTTTTCAATGGCAAAAATCAATGAATATTGTAAATGCACAAACAGTAATATCTCCACATTGCAAGGTGCAATTCGGAAATTTTTTGCTTTTTCCTGCTAATCCTAGCATGATAAAGAAGATTCAAAGAGAGTGAGATGCCAGCTCCTTTCATTCAGTCAGTAGCTTCAAACATTTCTGGTATATGAATAACATGATGTTTTTCAATGGCAAAAATCAATGAATATTGTAAATGCACTAACAGTAATATCTCCACATTGCAAGGTGCAATTCTGAATTTTTTTGCTTTTTCCTGCTAATCCTAGCATGATAAAGAAGATTCAAAGAGTGAGATGCCAGCTCCTTTCATTCAGTCAGTAGCTTCAAACATTTCTGGACGTTTTTCAATGGCAAAAATCAATGAATATTGTAAATGCACAAACAGTAATATCTCCACATTGCAAGGTGCAATTCTGAAATTTTTTGCTTTTTCCTGCTAATCCTAGCATGATAAAGAAGATTCAAAGAGAGTGAGATGCCAGCTCCTTTCATTCAGTCAGTAGCTTCAAACATTTCTGGATGCTTTTCAATGGCAAAAATCAATGAATATTGTAAATGCACAAACAGAAATATCTCCACATTGCAGGGCGCAATTCTGAAATTTTTTGCTTTTTCCTGCTAATCCTAGCATGATAAAGAAGATTCAAAGAGAGTGAGATGCCAGCTCCTTTCATTCAGTCAGTAGATTCAAACATTTCTGGACGTTTTTCAATGGCAAAAATGAATGAATATTGTAAATGCACAAACAGTAATATCTCCACATTGCAAGGTGCAATTCTGAAATTTTTTGCTTTTTCCTGCTAATCCTAGCATGATAAAGAAGATTCAAAGAGAGTGAGATGCCAGCTCCTTTCATTCAGTCAGTAGCTTCAAACATTTCTGGACGTTTTTCAATGGCAAAAATCAATGAATATTGTAAATGCACAAACAGTAATAACTCCACATTGCAAGGTGCAATTCTGAAATTTTTTGCTTTTTCCTGCTAATCCTAGCATGATAAAGAAGATTCAAAGAGAGTAAGATGCCAGCTCCTTTCATTCAGTCAGTAGCTTCAAACATTTCTGGACGTTTTTCAATGGCAAAAATCAATGAATATTGTAAATGCACAAACAGTAATATCTCCACATTGCAAGGTGCAATTCTGAAATTTTTTGCATTTTCCTGCTAATCCTAGCATGATAAAGAAGATTCAAAGAGAGTGAGATGCCAGCTCCTTTCATTCAGTCAGTAGCTTCAAACATTTCTGGATGCTTTTCAATGGCAAAAATCAATGAATATTGTAAATGCACAAACAGTAATATCTCCACATTGCAGGGTGCAATTCTGAAATTTTTTGCTTTTTCCTGCTAATCCTAGCATGATAAAGAAGATTCAAAGAGAGTGAGATGCCAGCTCCTTTCATTCAGTCAGTAGATTCAAACATTTCTGGTATATGAATAACATGATGTTTTTCAATGGCAAAAATCAATGAATATTGTAAATGCACAAACAGTAATATCTCCACATTGCAAGGTGCAATTCTGAAATTTTTTGCTTTTTCCTGCTAATCCTAGCATGATAAAGAAGATTCAAAGAGAGTGAGATGCCAGCTCCTTTCATTCAGTCAGTAGCTTCAAACATTTCTGGACGTTTTTCAATGGCAAAAATCAATGAATATTGTAAATGCACAAACAGTAATAACTCCACATTGCAAGGTGCAATTCTGAAATTTTTTGCTTTTTCCTGCTAATCCTAGCATGATAAAGAAGATTCAAAGAGAGTGAGATGCCAGCTCCTTTCATTCAGTCAGTAGCTTCAAACATTTCTGGACGTTTTTCAATTGCAAAAATCAATGAATATTGTAAATGCACAAACAGTAATATCTCCACATTGCAAGGTGCAATTCTGAAATTTTTTGCTTTTTCCTGCTAATCCTAGCATGATAAAGAAGATTCAAAGAGAGTGAGATGCCAGCTCCTTTCATTCAGTCAGTAGCTTCAAACATTTCTGGATGTTTTTCAATGGCAAAAATCAATGAATATTGTAAATGCACAAACAGTAATATCTCCACATTGCAAGGTGCAATTCTGAAATTTTTTGCTTTTTCCTGCTAATCCTAGCATGATAAAGAAGATTCAAAGAGAGTGAGATGCCAGCTCCTTTCATTCAGTCAGTAGCTTCAAACATTTCTGGACGTTTTTCAATGGCAAAAATCAATGAATATTGTAAATGCACAAACAGTAATATCTCCACATTGCAAGGTGCAATTCTGAAATTTTTTGCTTTTTCCTGCTAATCCTAGCATGATAAAGAAGATTCAAAGAGAGTGAGATGCCAGCTCCTTTCATTCAGTCAGTAGCTTCAAACATTTCTGGTATATGAATAACATGATGTTTTTCAATGGCAAAAATCAATGAATATTGTAAATGCACAAACAGTAATATCTCCACATTGCAAGGTGCAATTCTGAAATTTTTTGCTTTTTCCTGTTAATCCTAGCATGATAAAGAAGATTCAAAGAGAGTGAGATGCCAGCTCCTTTCATTCAGTCAGTAGCTTCAAACATTTCTGGTATATGAAAAACATGTTTTTCAATGGCAAAAATCAATGAATATTGTAAATGCACAAACAGTAATATCTCCACATTGCAAGGTGCAATTCTGAAATTTTTTGCTTTTTCCTGTTAATCCTAGCATGATAAAGAAGATTCAAAGAGAGTGAGATGCCAGCTCCTTTCATTCAGTCAGTAGCTTCAAACATTTCTGGTATATGAAAAACATGTTTTTCAATGGCAAAAATCAATGAATATTGTAAATGCACAAACAGTAATATCTCCACATTGCAAGGTGCAATTCGGAAATTTTTTGCTTTTTCCTGCTAATCCTAGCATGATAAAGAAGATTCAAAGAGAGTGAGATGCCAGCTCCTTTCATTCAGTCAGTAGCTTCAAACATTTCTGGTATATGAATAACATGATGTTTTTCAATGGCAAAAATCAATGAATATTGTAAATGCACTAACAGTAACATCTCCACATTGCAAGGTGCAATTCTGAATTTTTTTGCTTTTTCCTGCTAATCCTAGCATGATAAAGAAGATTCAAAGAGTGAGATGCCAGCTCCTTTCATTCAGTCAGTAGCTTCAAACATTTCTGGACGTTTTTCAATGGCAAAAATCAATGAATATTGTAAATGCACAAACAGTAATATCTCCACATTGCAAGGTGCAATTCTGAAATTTTTTGCTTTTTCCTGCTAATCCTAGCATGATAAAGAAGATTCAAAGAGAGTGAGATGCCAGCTCCTTTCATTCAGTCAGTAGCTTCAAACATTTCTGGATGCTTTTCAATGGCAAAAATCAATGAATATTGTAAATGCACAAACAGAAATATCTCCACATTGCAGGGTGCAATTCTGAAATTTTTTGCTTTTTCCTGCTAATCCTAGCATGATAAAGAAGATTCAAAGAGAGTGAGATGCCAGCTCCTTTCATTCAGTCAGTAGATTCAAACATTTCTGGTATATGAATAACATGATGTTTTTCAATGGCAAAAATCAATGAATATTGTAAATGCAGAAACAGTAATATCTCCACATTGCAAGGTGCAATTCTGAAATTTTTTGCTTTTTCCTGCTAATCCTAGCATGATAAAGAAGATTCAAAGAGAGTGAGATGCCAGCTCCTTTCATTCAGTCAGTAGCTTCAAACATTTCTGGACGTTTTTCAATGGCAAAAATCAATGAATATTGTAAATGCACAAACAGTAATAACTCCACATTGCAAGGTGCAATTCTGAAATTTTTTGCTTTTTCCTGCTAATCCTAGCATGATAAAGAAGATTCAAAGAGAGTAAGATGCCAGCTCCTTTCATTCAGTCAGTAGCTTCAAACATTTCTGGACGTTTTTCAATGGCAAAAATCAATGAATATTGTAAATGCACAAACAGTAATATCTCCACATTGCAAGGTGCAATTCTGAAATTTTTTGCTTTTTCCTGCTAATCCTAGCATGATAAAGAAGATTCAAAGAGAGTGAGATGCCAGCTCCTTTCATTCAGTCAGTAGCTTCAAACATTTCTGGATGCTTTTCAATGGCAAAAATCAATGAATATTGTAAATGCACAAACAGTAATATCTCCACATTGCAGGGTGAAATTCTGAAATTTTTTGCTTTTTCCTGCTAATCCTAGCATGATAAAGAAGATTCAAAGAGAGTGAGATGCCAGCTCCTTTCATTCAGTCAGTAGATTCAAACATTTCTGGTATATGAATAACATGATGTTTTTCAATGGCAAAAATCAATGAATATTGTAAATGCACAAACAGTAATATCTCCACATTGCAAGGTGCAATTCTGAAATTTTTTGCTTTTTCCTGCTAATCCTAGCATGATAAAGAAGATTCAAAGAGAGTGAGATGCCAGCTCCTTTCATTCAGTCAGTAGCTTCAAACATTTCTGGACGTTTTTCAATGGCAAAAATCAATGAATATTGTAAATGCACAAACAGTAATAACTCCACATTGCAAGGTGCAATTCTGAAATTTTTTGCTTTTTCCTGCTAATCCTAGCATGATAAAGAAGATTCAAAGAGAGTAAGATGCCAGCTCCTTTCATTCAGTCAGTAGCTTCAAACATTTCTGGACGTTTTTCAATGGCAAAAATCAATGAATATTGTAAATGCACAAACAGTAATATCTCCACATTGCAAGGTGCAATTCTGAAATTTTTTGCTTTTTCCTGCTAATCCTAGCATGATAAAGAAGATTCAAAGAGAGTGAGATGCCAGCTCCTTTCATTCAGTCAGTAGCTTCAAACATTTCTGGATGCTTTTCAATGGCAAAAATCAATGAATATTGTAAATGCACAAACAGTAATATCTCCACATTGCAGGGTGCAATTCTGAAATTTTTTGCTTTTTCCTGCTAATCCTAGCATGATAAAGAAGATTCAAAGAGAGTGAGATGCCAGCTCCTTTCATTCAGTCAGTAGATTCAAACATTTCTGGTATATGAATAACATGATGTTTTTCAATGGCAAAAATCAATGAATATTGTAAATGCACAAACAGTAATATCTCCACATTGCAAGGTGCAATTCTGAAATTTTTTGCTTTTTCCTGCTAATCCTAGCATGATAAAGAAGATTCAAAGAGAGTGAGATGCCAGCTCCTTTCATTCAGTCAGTAGCTTCAAACATTTCTGGACGTTTTTCAATGGCAAAAATCAATGAATATTGTAAATGCACAAACAGTAATAACTCCACATTGCAAGGTGCAATTCTGAAATTTTTTGCTTTTTCCTGCTAATCCTAGCATGGTAAAGAAGATTCAAAGAGAGTGAGATGCCAGCTCCTTTCATTCAGTCAGTAGCTTCAAACATTTCTGGACGTTTTTCAATGACAAAAATCAATGAATATTGTAAATGCACAAACAGTAATATCTCCACATTGCAAGGTGCAATTCTGAAATTTTTTGCTTTTTCCTGCTAATCCTAGCATGATAAAGAAGATTCAAAGAGAGTGAGATGCCAGCTCCTTTCATTCAGTCAGTAGCTTCAAACATTTCTGGACGTTTTTCAATGGCAAAAATCAATGAATATTGTAAATGCACAAACAGTAATATCTCCACATTGCAAGGTGCAATTCTGAAATTTTTTGCTTTTTCCTGCTAATCCTAGCATGATAAAGAAGATTCAAAGAGAGTGAGATGCCAGCTCCTTTCATTCAGTCAGTAGCTTCAAACATTTCTGGTATATGAATAACATGATGTTTTTCAATGGCAAAAATCAATGAATATTGTAAATGCACAAACAGTAATATCTCCACATTGCAAGGTGCAATTCTGAAATTTTTTGCTTTTTCCTGTTAATCCTAGCATGATAAAGAAGATTCAAAGAGAGTGAGATGCCAGCTCCTTTCATTCAGTCAGTAGCTTCAAACATTTCTGGTATATGAAAAACATGTTTTTCAATGGCAAAAATCAATGAATATTGTAAATGCACAAACAGTAATATCTCCACATTGCAAGGTGCAATTCTGAAATTTTTTGCTTTTTCCTGTTAATCCTAGCATGATAAAGAAGATTCAAAGAGAGTGAGATGCCAGCTCCTTTCATTCAGTCAGTAGCTTCAAACATTTCTGGACGTTTTTCAATGGCAAAAATCAATGAATATTGTAAATGCACAAACAGTAATATCTCCACATTGCAAGGTGCAATTCTGAAATTTTTGGTTTTTCCTGTTAATCCTAGCATGATAAAGAAGATTCAAAGAGAGTGAGATGCCAGTTCCTTTCATTCAGTCAGTAGCTTCAAACATTTCTGGTATATGAAAAACATGTTTTTCAATGGCAAAAATCAATGAATATTGTAAATGCACAAACAGTAATATCTCCACATTGCAAGGTGCAATTCTGAAATTTTTTGCTTTTTCCTGCTAATCCTAGCATGATAAAGAAGATTCAAAGAGAGTGAGATGCCAGCTCCTTTCATTCAGTCAGTAGCTTCAAACATTTCTGGTGTATGAAAAACATGTTTTTCAATGGCAAAAATCAATGAATATTGTAAATGCACAAACAGTAATATCTCCACATTGCAAGGTGCAATTCGGAAATTTTTTGCTTTTTCCTGCTAATCCTAGCATGATAAAGAAGATTCAAAGAGAGTGAGATGCCAGCTCCTTTCATTCAGTCAGTAGCTTCAAACATTTCTGGTATATGAATAACATGATGTTTTTCAATGGCAAAAATCAATGAATATTGTAAATGCACTAACAGTAATATCTCCACATTGCAAGGTGCAATTCTGAATTTTTTTGCTTTTTCCTGCTAATCCTAGCATGATAAAGAAGATTCAAAGAGTGAGATGCCAGCTCCTTTCATTCAGTCAGTAGCTTCAAACATTTCTGGACGTTTTTCAATGGCAAAAATCAATGAATATTGTAAATGCACAAACAGTAATATCTCCACATTGCAAGGTGCAATTCTGAAATTTTTTGCTTTTTCCTGCTAATCCTAGCATGATAAAGAAGATTCAAAGAGAGTGAGATGCCAGCTCCTTTCATTCAGTCAGTAGCTTCAAACATTTCTGGATGCTTTTCAATGGCAAAAATCAATGAATATTGTAAATGCACAAACAGAAATATCTCCACATTGCAGGGTGCAATTCTGAAATTTTTTGCTTTTTCCTGCTAATCCTAGCATGATAAAGAAGATTCAAAGAGAGTGAGATGCCAGCTCCTTTCATTCAGTCAGTAGATTCAAACATTTCTGGTATATGAATAACATGATGTTTTTCAATGGCAAAAATCAATGAATATTGTAAATGCAGAAACAGTAATATCTCCACATTGCAAGGTGCAATTCTGAAATTTTTTGCTTTTTCCTGCTAATCCTAGCATGATAAAGAAGATTCAAAGAGAGTGAGATGCCAGCTCCTTTCATTCAGTCAGTAGCTTCAAACATTTCTGGACGTTTTTCAATGGCAAAAATCAATGAATATTGTAAATGCACAAACAGTAATAACTCCACATTGCAAGGTGCAATTCTGAAATTTTTTGCTTTTTCCTGCTAATCCTAGCATGATAAAGAAGATTCAAAGAGAGTAAGATGCCAGCTCCTTTCATTCAGTCAGTAGCTTCAAACATTTCTGGACGTTTTTCAATGGCAAAAATCAATGAATATTGTAAATGCACAAACAGTAATATCTCCACATTGCAAGGTGCAATTCTGAAATTTTTTGCTTTTTCCTGCTAATCCTAGCATGATAAAGAAGATTCAAAGAGAGTGAGATGCCAGCTCCTTTCATTCAGTCAGTAGCTTCAAACATTTCTGGATGCTTTTCAATGGCAAAAATCAATGAATATTGTAAATGCACAAACAGTAATATCTCCACATTGCAGGGTGCAATTCTGAAATTTTTTGCTTTTTCCTGCTAATCCTAGCATGACAAAGAAGATTCAAAGAGAGTGAGATGCCAGCTCCTTTCATTCAGTCAGTAGATTCAAACATTTCTGGTATATGAATAACATGATGTTTTTCAATGGCAAAAATCAATGAATATTGTAAATGCACAAACAGTAATATCTCCACATTGCAAGGTGCAATTCTGAAATTTTTTGCTTTTTCCTGTTAATCCTAGCATGATAAAGAAGATTCAAAGAGAGTGAGATGCCAGTTCCTTTCATTCAGTCAGTAGCTTCTAACATTTCTGGTATATGAAAAACATGTTTTTCAATGGCAAAAATCAATGAATATTGTAAATGCACAAACAGTAATATCTCCACATTGCAAGGTGCAATTCTGAAATTTTTTGCTTTTTCCTGCTAATCCTAGCATGATAAAGAAGATTCAAAGAGAGTGAGATGCCAGCTCCTTTCATTTAGTCAGTAGCTTCAAACATTTCTGGTGTATGAAAAACATGTTTTTCAATGGCAAAAATCAATGAATATTGTAAATGCACAAACAGTAATATCTCCACATTGCAAGGTGCAATTCGGAAATTTTTTGCTTTTTCCTGCTAATCCTAGCATGATAAAGAAGATTCAAAGAGAGTGAGATGCCAGCTCCTTTCATTCAGTCAGTAGCTTCAAACATTTCTGGTATATGAATAACATGATGTTTTTCAATGGCAAAAATCAATGAATATTGTAAATGCACTAACAGTAATATCTCCACATTGCAAGGTGCAATTCTGAATTTTTTTGCTTTTTCCTGCTAATCCTAGCATGATAAAGAAGATTCAAAGAGTGAGATGCCAGCTCCTTTCATTCAGTCAGTAGCTTCAAACATTTCTGGACGTTTTTCAATGGCAAAAATCAATGAATATTGTAAATGCACAAACAGTAATATCTCCACATTGCAAGGTGCAATTCTGAAATTTTTTGCTTTTTCCTGCTAATCCTAGCATGATAAAGAAGATTCAAAGAGAGTGAGATGCCAGCTCCTTTCATTCAGTCAGTAGCTTCAAACATTTCTGGATGCTTTTCAATGGCAAAAATCAATGAATATTGTAAATGCACAAACAGAAATATCTCCACATTGCAGGGTGCAATTCTGAAATTTTTTGCTTTTTCCTGCTAATCCTAGCATGATAAAGAAGATTCAAAGAGAGTGAGATGCCAGCTCCTTTCATTCAGTCAGTAGATTCAAACATTTCTGGTGTATGAAAAACATGTTTTTCAATGGCAAAAATCAATGAATATTGTAAATGCACAAACAGTAATATCTCCACATTGCAAGGTGCAATTCGGAAATTTTTTGCTTTTTCCTGCTAATCCTAGCATGATAAAGAAGATTCAAAGAGAGTGAGATGCCAGCTCCTTTCATTCAGTCAGTAGCTTCAAACATTTCTGGTGTATGAAAAACATGTTTTTCAATGGCAAAAATCAATGAATATTGTAAATGCACAAACAGTAATATCTCCACATTGCAAGGTGCAATTCGGAAATTTTTTGCTTTTTCCTGCTAATCCTAGCATGATAAAGAAGATTCAAAGAGAGTGAGATGCCAGCTCCTTTCATTCAGTCAGTAGCTTCAAACATTTCTGGTATATGAATAACATGATGTTTTTCAATGGCAAAAATCAATGAATATTGTAAATGCACTAACAGTAATATCTCCACATTGCAAGGTGCAATTCTGAATTTTTTTGCTTTTTCCTGCTAATCCTAGCATGATAAAGAAGATTCAAAGAGTGAGATGCCAGCTCCTTTCATTCAGTCAGTAGCTTCAAACATTTCTGGACGTTTTTCAATGGCAAAAATCAATGAATATTGTAAATGCACAAACAGTAATATCTCCACATTGCAAGGTGCAATTCTGAAATTTTTTGCTTTTTCCTGCTAATCCTAGCATGATAAAGAAGATTCAAAGAGAGTGAGATGCCAGCTCCTTTCATTCAGTCAGTAGCTTCAAACATTTCTGGATGCTTTTCAATGGCAAAAATCAATGAATATTGTAAATGCACAAACAGAAATATCTCCACATTGCAGGGTGCAATTCTGAAATTTTTTGCTTTTTCCTGCTAATCCTAGCATGATAAAGAAGATTCAAAGAGAGTGAGATGCCAGCTCCTTTCATTCAGTCAGTAGATTCAAACATTTCTGGTATATGAATAACATGATGTTTTTCAATGGCAAAAATCAATGAATATTGTAAATGCACAAACAGTAATATCTCCACATTGCAAGGTGCAATTCTGAAATTTTTTGCTTTTTCCTGCTAATCCTAGCATGATAAAGAAGATTCAAAGAGAGTGAGATGCCAGCTCCTTTCATTCAGTCAGTAGCTTCAAACATTTCTGGACGTTTTTCAATGGCAAAAATCAATGAATATTGTAAATGCACAAACAGTAATAACTCCACATTGCAAGGTGCAATTCTGAAATTTTTTGCTTTTTCCTGCTAATCCTAGCATGATAAAGAAGATTCAAAGAGAGTAAGATGCCAGCTCCTTTCATTCAGTCTGTAGCTTCAAACATTTCTGGACGTTTTTCAATGGCAAAAATCAATGAATATTGTAAATGCACAAACAGTAATATCTCTACATTGCAAGGTGCAATTCTGAAATTTTTTGCTTTTTCCTGCTAATCCTAGCATGATAAAGAAGATTCAAAGAGAGTGAGATGCCAGCTCCTTTCATTCAGTCAGTAGCTTCAAACATTTCTGGATGCTTTTCAATGGCAAAAATCAATGAATATTTTAAATGCACAAACAGTAATATCTCCACATTGCAGGGTGCAATTCTGAAATTTTTTGCTTTTTCCTGCTAATCCTAGCATGATAAAGAAGATTCAAAGAGAGTGAGATGCCAGCTCCTTTCATTCAGTCAGTAGATTCAAACATTTCTGGTATATGAATAACATGATGTTTTTCAATGGCAAAAATCAATGAATATTGTAAATGCACAAACAGTAATATCTCCACATTGCAAGGTGCAATTCTGAAATTTTTTGCTTTTTCCTGCTAATCCTAGCATGATAAAGAAGATTCAAAGAGAGTGAGATGCCAGCTCCTTTCATTCAGTCAGTAGCTTCAAACATTTCTGGACGTTTTTCAATGGCAAAAATCAATGAATATTGTAAATGCACAAACAGTAATAACTCCACATTGCAAGGTGCAATTCTGAAATTTTTGGCTTTTTCCTGCTAATCCTAGCATGATAAAGAAGATTCAAAGAGAGTGAGATGCCAGCTCCTTTCATTCAGTCAGTAGCTTCAAACATTTCTGGACGTTTTTCAATTGCAAAAATCAATGAATATTGTAAATGCACAAACAGTAATATCTCCACATTGCAAGGTGCAATTCTGAAATTTTTTGCTTTTTCCTGCTAATCCTAGCATGATAAAGAAGATTCAAAGAGAGTGAGATGCCAGCTCCTTTCATTCAGTCAGTAGCTTCAAACATTTCTGGACGTTTTTCAATGGCAAAAATCAATGAATATTGTAAATGCACAAACAGTAATATCTCCACATTGCAAGGTGCAATTCTGAAATTTTTTGCTTTTTCCTGCTAAACCTAGCATGATAAAGAAGATTCAAAGAGAGTGAGATGCCAGCTCCTTTCATTCAGTCAGTAGCTTCAAACATTTCTGGACGTTTTTCAATGGCAAAAATCAATGAATATTGTAAATGCACAAACAGTAATATCTCCACATTGCAAGGTGCAATTCTGAAATTTTTTGCTTTTTCCTGCTAATCCTAGCATGATAAAGAAGATTCAAAGAGAGTGAGATGCCAGCTCCTTTCATTCAGTCAGTAGCTTCAAACATTTCTGGTATATGAATAACATGATGTTTTTCAATGGCAAAAATCAATGAATATTGTAAATGCACAAACAGTAATATCTCCACATTGCAAGGTGCAATTCTGAAATTTTTTGCTTTTTCCTGCTATTCCTAGCATGATAAAGAAGATTCAAAGAGAGTGAGATGCCAGCTCCTTTCATTCAGTCAGTAGCTTCAAACATTTCTGGACGTTTTTCAATGGCAAAAATCAATGAATATTGTAAATGCACAAACAGTAATAACTCCACATTGCAAGGTGCAATTCTGAAATTTTTTGCTTTTTCCTGCTAATCCTAGCATGATAAAGAAGATTCAAAGAGAGTGAGATGCCAGCTCCTTTCATTCAGTCAGTAGCTTCAAACATTTCTGGACGTTTTTCAATGGCAAAAATCAATGAATATTGTAAATGCACAAACAGTAATATCTCCACATTGCAAGGTGCAATTCTGAAATTTTTTGCTTTTTCCTGTTAATCCTAGCATGATAAAGAAGATTCAAAGAGAGTGAGATGCCAGTTCCTTTCATTCAGTCAGTAGCTTCAAACATTTCTGGTATATGAAAAACATGTTTTTCAATGGCAAAAATCAATGAATATTGTAAATGCACAAACAGTAATATCTCCACATTGCAAGGTGCAATTCTGAAATTTTTTGCTTTTTCCTGCTAATCCTAGCATGATAAAGAAGATTCAAAGAGAGTAAGATGCCAGCTCCTTTCATTCAGTCAGTAGCTTCAAACATTTCTGGATGCTTTTCAATGGCAAAAATCAATGAATATTGTAAATGCACAAACAGTAATATCTCCACATTGCAGGGTGCAATTCTGAAATTTTTTGCTTTTTCCTGCTAATCCTAGCATGATAAAGAAGATTCAAAGAGAGTGAGATGCCAGCTCCTTTCATTCAGTCAGTAGATTCAAACATTTCTGGTATATGAATAACATGATGTTTTTCAATGGCAAAAATCAATGAATATTGTAAATGCACAAACAGTAATATCTCCACATTGCAAGGTGCAATTCTGAAATTTTTTGCTTTTTCCTGCTAATCCTAGCATGATAAAGAAGATTCAAAGAGAGTGAGATGCCAGCTCCTTTCATTCAGTCAGTAGCTTCAAACATTTCTGGACGTTTTTCAATGGCAAAAATCAATGAATATTGTAAATGCACAAACAGTAATAACTCCACATTGCAAGGTGCAATTCTGAAATTTTTTGCTTTTTCCTGCTAATCCTAGCATGGTAAAGAAGATTCAAAGAGAGTGAGATGCCAGCTCCTTTCATTCAGTCAGTAGCTTCAAACATTTCTGGACGTTTTTCAATGACAAAAATCAATGAATATTGTAAATGCACAAACAGTAATATCTCCACATTGCAAGGTGCAATTCTGAAATTTTTTGCTTTTTCCTGCTAATCCTAGCATGATAAAGAAGATTCAAAGAGAGTGAGATGCCAGCTCCTTTCATTCAGTCAGTAGCTTCAAACATTTCTGGACGTTTTTCAATGGCAAAAATCAATGAATATTGTAAATGCACAAACAGTAATATCTCCACATTGCAAGGTGCAATTCTGAAATTTTTTGCTTTTTCCTGCTAATCCTAGCATGATAAAGAAGATTCAAAGAGAGTGAGATGCCAGCTCCTTTCATTCAGTCAGTAGCTTCAAACATTTCTGGACGTTTTTCAATGGCAAAAATCAATGAATATTGTAAATGCACAAACAGTAATATCTCCACATTGCAAGGTGCAATTCTGAAATTTTTTGCTTTTTCCTGCTAATCCTAGCATGATAAAGAAGATTCAAAGAGAGTGAGATTCCAGCTCCTTTCATTCAGTCAGTAGCTTCAAACATTTCTGGTATATGAATAACATGATGTTTTTCAATGGCAAAAATCAATGAATATTGTAAATGCACAAACAGTAATATCTCCACATTGCAAGGTGCAATTCTGAAATTTTTTGCTTTTTCCTGCTAATCCTAGCATGATAAAGAAGATTCAAAGAGAGTGAGATGCCAGCTCCTTTCATTCAGTCAGTAGCTTCAAACATTTCTGGACGTTTTTCAATGGCAAAAATCAATGAATATTGTAAATGCACAAACAGTAATAACTCCACATTGCAAGGTGCAATTCTGAAATTTTTTGCTTTTTCCTGCTAATCCTAGCATGATAAAGAAGATTCAAAGAGAGTGAGATGCCAGCTCCTTTCATTCAGTCAGTAGCTTCAAACATTTCTGGACGTTTTTCAATGGCAAAAATCAATGAATATTGTAAATGCACAAACAGTAATATCTCCACATTGCAAGGTGCAATTCTGAATTTTTTTGCTTTTTCCTGTTAATCCTAGCATGATAAAGAAGATTCAAAGAGAGTGAGATGCCAGTTCCTTTCATTCAGTCAGTAGCTTCAAACATTTCTGGTATATGAAAAACATGTTTTTCAATGGCAAAAATCAATGAATATTGTAAATGCACAAACAGTAATATCTCCACATTGCAAGGTGCAATTCTGAAATTTTTTGCTTTTTCCTGCTAATCCTAGCATGATAAAGAACATTCAAAGAGAGTGAGATGCCAGCTCCTTTCATTCAGTCAGTAGCTTCAAACATTTCTGGTGTATGAAAAACATGTTTTTCAATGGCAAAAATCAATGAATATTGTAAATGCACAAACAGTAATATCTCCACATTGCAAGGTGCAATTCGGAAATTTTTTGCTTTTTCCTGCTAATCCTAGCATGATAAAGAAGATTCAAAGAGAGTGAGATGCCAGCTCCTTTCATTCAGTCAGTAGCTTCAAACATTTCTGGTATATGAATAACATGATGTTTTTCAATGGCAAAAATCAATGAATATTGTAAATGCACAAACAGTAATATCTCCACATTGCAAGGTGCAATTCTGAATTTTTTTGCTTTTTCCTGCTAATCCTAGCATGATAAAGAAGATTCAAAGAGTGAGATGCCAGCTCCTTTCATTCAGTCAGTAGCTTCAAACATTTCTGGACGTTTTTCAATGGCAAAAATCAATGAATATTGTAAATGCACAAACAGTAATATCTCCACATTGCAAGGTGCAATTCTGAAATTTTTTGCTTTTTCCTGCTAATCCTAGCATGATAAAGAAGATTCAAAGAGAGTGAGATGCCAGCTCCTTTCATTCAGTCAGTAGCTTCAAACATTTCTGGATGCTTTTCAATGGCAAAAATCAATGAATATTGTAAATGCACAAACAGAAATATCTCCACATTGCAGGGTGCAATTCTGAAATTTTTTGCTTTTTCCTGCTAATCCTAGCATGATAAAGAAGATTCAAAGAGAGTGAGATGCCAGCTCCTTTCATTCAGTCAGTAGATTCAAACATTTCTGGTATATGAATAACATGATGTTTTTCAATTGCAAAAATCAATGAATATTGTAAATGCACAAACAGTAATATCTCCACATTGCAAGGTGCAATTCTGAAATTTTTTGCTTTTTCCTGCTAATCCTAGCATGACAAAGAAGATTCAAAGAGAGTGAGATGCCAGCTCCTTTCATTCAGTCAGTAGCTTCAAACATTTCTGGACGTTTTTCAATGGCAAAAATCAATGAATATTGTAAATGCACAAACAGTAATAACTCCACATTGCAAGGTGCAATTCTGAAATTTTTTGCTTTTTCCTGCTAATCCTAGCATGATAAAGAAGATTCAAAGAGAGTAAGATGCCAGCTCCTTTCATTCAGTCAGTAGCTTCAAACATTTCTGGACGTTTTTCAATGGCAAAAATCAATGAATATTGTAAATGCACAAACAGTAATATCTCCACATTGCAAGGTGCAATTCTGAAATTTTTTGCTTTTTCCTGCTAATCCTAGCATGATAAAGAAGATTCAAAGAGAGTGAGATGCCAGCTCCTTTCATTCAGTCAGTAGCTTCAAACATTTCTGGATGCTTTTCAATGGCAAAAATCAATGAATATTGTAAATGCACAAACAGTAATATCTCCACATTGCAGGGTGCAATTCTGAAAATTTTTGCTTTTTCCTGCTAATCCTAGCATGATAAAGAAGATTCAAAGAGAGTGAGATGCCAGCTCCTTTCATTCAGTCAGTAGATTCAAACATTTCTGGTATATGAATAACATGATGTTTTTCAATGGCAAAAATCAATGAATATTGTAAATGCACAAACAGTAATATCTCCACATTGCAAGGTGCAATTCTGAAATTTTTTGCTTTTTCCTGCTAATCCTAGCATGATAAAGAAGATTCAAAGAGAGTGAGATGCCAGCTCCTTTCATTCAGTCAGTAGCTTCAAACATTTCTGGACGTTTTTCAATGGCAAAAATCAATGAATATTGTAAATGCACAAACAGTAATAACTCCACATTGCAAGGTGCAATACTGAAATTTTTTGCTTTTTCCTGCTAATCCTAGCATGATAAAGAAGATTCAAAGAGAGTGAGATGCCAGCTCCTTTCATTCAGTCAGTAGCTTCAAACATTTCTGGACGTTTTTCAATTGCAAAAATCAATGAATATTGTAAATGCACAAACAGTAATATCTCCACATTGCAAGGTGCAATTCTGAAATTTTTTGCTTTTTCCTGCTAATCCTAGCATGATAAAGAAGATTCAAAGAGAGTGAGATGCCAGCTCCTTTCATTCAGTCAGTAGCTTCAAACATTTCTGGACGTTTTTCAATGGCAAAAATCAATGAATATTGTAAATGCACAAACAGTAATATCTCCACATTGCAAGGTGCAATTCTGAAATTTTTTGCTTTTTCCTGCTAATCCTAGCATGATAAAGAAGATTCAAAGAGAGTGAGATACCAGCTCCTTTCATTCAGTCAGTAGCTTCAAACATTTCTGGACGTTTTTCAATGGCAAAAATCAATGAATATTGTAAATGCACAAACAGTAATATCTCCACATTGCAAGGTGCAATTCTGAAATTTTTTGCTTTTTCCTGCTAATCCTAGCATGATAAAGAAGATTCAAAGAGAGTGAGATGCCAGCTCCTTTCATTCAGTCAGTAGCTTCAAACATTTCTGGTATATGAATAACATGATGTTTTTCAATGGCAAAAATCAATGAATATTGTAAATGCACAAACAGTAATATCTCCACATTGCAAGGTGCAATTCTGAAATTTTTTGCTTTTTCCTGCTAATCCTAGCATGATAAAGAAGATTCAAAGAGAGTGAGATGCCAGCTCCTTTCATTCAGTCAGTAGCTTCAAACATTTCTGGACGTTTTTCAATGGCAAAAATCAATGAATATTGTAAATGCACAAACAGTAATAACTCCACATTGCAAGGTGCAATTCTGAAATTTTTTGCTTTTTCCTGCTAATCCTAGCATGATAAAGAAGATTCAAAGAGAGTGAGATGCCAGCTCCTTTCATTCAGTCAGTAGCTTCAAACATTTCTGGACGTTTTTCAATGGCAAAAATCAATGAATATTGTAAATGCACAAACAGTAATATCTCCACATTGCAAGGTGCAATTCTGAAATTTTTTGCTTTTTCCTGTTAATCCTAGCATGATAAAGAAGATTCAAAGAGAGTGAGATGCCAGTTCCTTTCATTCAGTCAGTAGCTTCAAACATTTCTGGTATATGAAAAACATGTTTTTCAATGGCAAAAATCAATGAATATTGTAAATGCACAAACAGTAATATCTCCACATTGCAAGGTGCAATTCTGAAATTTTTTGCTTTTTCCTGCTAATCCTAGCATGATAAAGAAGATTCAAAGAGAGTGAGATGCCAGCTCCTTTCATTCAGTCAGTAGCTTCAAACATTTCTGGTGTATGAAAAATATGTTTTTCAATGGCAAAAATCAATGAATATTGTAAATGCACAAACAGTAATATCTCCACATTGCAAGGTGCAATTCGGAAATTTTTTGCTTTTTCCTGCTAATCCTAGCATGATAAAGAAGATTCAAAGAGAGTGAGATGCCAGCTCCTTTCATTCAGTCAGTAGCTTCAAACATTTCTGGTATATGAATAACATGATGTTTTTCAATGGCAAAAATCAATGAATATTGTAAATGCACTAACAGTAATATCTCCACATTGCAAGGTGCAATTCTGAATTTTTTTGCTTTTTCCTGCTAATCCTAGCATGATAAAGAAGATTCAAAGAGTGAGATGCCAGCTCCTTTCATTCAGTCAGTAGCTTCAAACATTTCTGGACGTTTTTCAATGGCAAAAATCAATGAATATTGTAAATGCACAAACAGTAATATCTCCACATTGCAAGGTGCAATTCTGAAATTTTTTGCTTTTTCCTGCTAATCCTAGCATGATAAAGAAGATTCAAAGAGAGTGAGATGCCAGCTCCTTTCATTCAGTCAGTAGCTTCAAACATTTCTGGATGCTTTTCAATGGCAAAAATCAATGAATATTGTAAATGCACAAACAGAAATATCTCCACATTGCAGGGTGCAATTCTGAAATTTTTTGCTTTTTCCTGCTAATCCTAGCATGATAAAGAAGATTCAAAGAGAGTGAGATGCCAGCTCCTTTCATTCAGTCAGTAGATTCAAACATTTCTGGTATATGAATAACATGATGTTTTTCAATGGCAAAAATCAATGAATATTGTAAATGCACAAACAGTAATATCTCCACATTGCAAGGTGCAATTCTGAAATTTTTTGCTTTTTCCTGCTAATCCTAGCATGATAAAGAAGATTCAAAGAGAGTGAGATGCCAGCTCCTTTCATTCAGTCAGTAGCTTCAAACATTTCTGGACGTTTTTCAATGGCAAAAATCAATGAATATTGTAAATGCACAAACAGTAATAACTCCACATTGCAAGGTGCAATTCTGAAATTTTTTGCTTTTTCCTGCTAATCCTAGCATGATAAAGAAGATTCAAAGAGAGTAAGATGCCAGCTCCTTTCATTCAGTCAGTAGCTTCAAACATTTCTGGACGTTTTTCAATGGCAAAAATCAATGAATATTGTAAATGCACAAACAGTAATATCTCCACATTGCAAGGTGCAATTCTGAAATTTTTTGCTTTTTCCTGCTAATCCTAGCATGATAAAGAAGATTCAAAGAGAGTGAGATGCCAGCTCCTTTCATTCAGTCAGTAGCTTCAAACATTTCTGGATGCTTTTCAATGGCAAAAATCAATGAATATTGTAAATGCACAAACAGTAATATCTCCACATTGCAGGGTGCAATTCTGAAATTTTTTGCTTTTTCCTGCTAATCCTAGCATGATAAAGAAGATTCAAAGAGAGTGAGATGCCAGCTCCTTTCATTCAGTCAGTAGATTCAAACATTTCTGGTATATGAATAACATGATGTTTTTCAATGGCAAAAATCAATGAATATTGTAAATGCACAAACAGTAATATCTCCACATTGCAAGGTGCAATTCTGAAATTTTTTGCTTTTTCCTGCTAATCCTAGCATGATAAAGAAGATTCAAAGAGAGTGAGATGCCAGCTCCTTTCATTCAGTCAGTAGCTTCAAACATTTCTGGACGTTTTTCAATGGCAAAAATCAATGAATATTGTAAATGCACAAACAGTAATAACTCCACATTGCAAGGTGCAATTCTGAAATTTTTTGCTTTTTCCTGCTAATCCTAGCATGATAAAGAAGATTCAAAGAGAGTGAGATGCCAGCTCCTTTCATTCAGTCAGTAGCTTCAAACATTTCTGGACGTTTTTCAATAGCAAAAATCAATGAATATTGTAAATGCACAAACAGTAATATCTCCACATTGCAAGGTGCAATTCTGAAATTTTTTGCTTTTTCCTGCTAATCCTAGCATGATAAAGAAGATTCAAAGAGAGTGAGATGCCAGCTCCTTTCATTCAGTCAGTAGCTTCAAACATTTCTGGACGTTTTTCAATGGCAAAAATCAATGAAAATTGTAAATGCACAAACAGTAATATCTCCACATTGCAAGGTGCAATTCTGAAATTTTTTGCTTTTTCCTGCTAATCCTAGCATGATAAAGAAGATTCAAAGAGAGTGAGATGCCAGCTCCTTTCATTCAGTCAGTAGCTTCAAACATTTCTGGACGTTTTTCAATGGCAAAAATCAATGAATATTGTAAATGCACAAACAGTAATATCTCCACATTGCAAGGTGCAATTCTGAAATTTTTTGCTTTTTCCTGCTAATCCTAGCATGATAAAGAAGATTCAAAGAGAGTGAGATGCCAGCTCCTTTCATTCAGTCAGTAGCTTCAAACATTTCTGGTATATGAATAACATGATGTTTTTCAATGGCAAAAATCAATGAATATTGTAAATGCACAAACAGTAATATCTCCACATTGCAAGGTGCAATTCTGAAATTTTTTGCTTTTTCCTGCTAATCCTAGCATGATAAAGAAGATTCAAAGAGAGTGAGATGCCAGCTCCTTTCATTCAGTCAGTAGCTTCAAACATTTCTGGACGTTTTTCAATGGCAAAAATCAATGAATATTGTAAATGCACAAACAGTAATAACTCCACATTGCAAGGTGCAATTCTGAAATTTTTTGCTTTTTCCTGCTAATCCTAGCATGATAAAGAAGATTCAAAGAGAGTGAGATGCCAGCTCCTTTCATTCAGTCAGTAGCTTCAAACATTTCTGGACGTTTTTCAATGGCAAAAATCAATGAATATTGTAAATGCACAAACAATAATATCTCCACATTGCAAGGTGCAATTCTGAAATTTTTTGCTTTTTCCTGCTAATCCTAGCATGATAAAGAAGATTCAAAGAGAGTGAGATGCCAGCTCCTTTCATTCAGTCAGTAGCTTCAAACATTTCTGGTATATGAATAACATGATGTTTTTCAATGGCAAAAATCAATGAATATTGTAAATGCACTAACAGTAATATCTCCACATTCCAAGGTGCAATTCTGAATTTTTTTGCTTTTTCCTGCTAATCCTAGCATGATAAAGAAGATTCAAAGAGTGAGATGCCAGCTCCTTTCATTCAGTCAGTAGCTTCAAACATTTCTGGACGTTTTCAATGGCAAAAATCAATGAATATTGTAAATGCACAAACAGTAATATCTCCACATTGCAAGGTGCAATTCTGAAATTTTTTGCTTTTTCCTGCTAATCCTAGCATGATAAAGAAGATTCAAAGAGAGTGAGATGCCAGCTCCTTTCATTCAGTCAGTAGCTTCAAACATTTCTGGATGCTTTTCAATGGCAAAAATCAATGAATATTGTAAATGCACAAACAGTAATATCTCCACATTGCAGGGTGCAATTCTGAAATTTTTTGCTTTTTCCTGCTAATCCTAGCATGATAAAGAAGATTCAAAGAGAGTGAGATGCCAGCTCCTTTCATTCAGTCAGTAGCTTCAAACATTTCTGGATGCTTTTCAATGGCAAAAATCAATGAATGTTGTAAATGCACAAACAGTAATATCTCCACATTGCAGGGTGCAATTCTGAAATTTTTTGCTTTTTCCTGCTAATCCTAGCATGATAAAGAAGATTCAAAGAGAGTGAGATGCCAGCTCCTTTCATTCAGTCAGTAGATTCAAACATTTCTGGTATATGAATAACATGATGTTTTTCAATGGCAAAAATCAATGAATATTGTAAATGCACAAACAGTAATATCTCCACATTGCAAGGTGCAATTCTGAAATTTTTTGCTTTTTCCTGCTAATCCTAGCATGATAAAGAAGATTCAAAGAGAGTGAGATGCCAGCTCCTTTCATTCAGTCAGTAGCTTCAAACATTTCTGGACGTTTTTCAATGGCAAAAATCAATGAATATTGTAAATGCACAAACAGTAATATCTCCACATTGCAAGGTGCAATTCTGAAATTTTTTGCTTTTTCCTGCTAATCCTAGCATGATAAAGAAGATTCAAAGAGAGTGAGATGCCAGCTCCTTTCATTCAGTCAGTAGCTTCAAACATTTCTGGACGTTTTTCAATGGCAAAAATCAATGAATATTGTAAATGCACAAACAGTAATATCTCCACATTGCAAGGTGCAATTCTGAAATTTTTTGCTTTTTCCTGCTAATCCTAGCATGATAAAGAAGATTCAAAGAGAGTGAGATGCAAGCTCCTTTCATTCAGTCAGTAGCTTCAAACATTTCTGGTATATGAATAACATGATGTTTTTCAATGGCAAAAATCAATGAATATTGTAAATGCACTAACAGTAATATCTCCACATTGCAAGGTGCAATTCTGAAATTTTTTGCTTTTTCCTGCTAATCCTAGCATGATAAAGAAGATTCAAAGAGAGTGAGATGCCAGCTCCTTTCATTCAGTCAGTAGCTTCAAACATTTCTGGACGCTTTTCAATGGCAAAAATCAATGAATATTGTAAATGCACAAACAGTAATATCTCCACATTGCAAGGTGCAATTCTGAAATTTTTTGCTTTTTCCTGCTAATCCTAGCATGATAAAGAAGATTCAAAGAGAGTGAGATGCCAGCTCCTTTCATTCAGTCAGTAGCTTCAAACATTTCTGGACGCTTTTCAATGGCAAAAATCAATGAATATTGTAAATGCACAAACAGTAATATCTCCACATTGCAGGGTGCAATTCTGAAATTTTTTGCTTTTTCCTGCTAATCCTAGCATGATAAAGAAGATTCAAAGAGAGTGAGATGCCAGCTCCTTTCATTCAGTCAGTAGCTTTATCATGCTAAGAGGAGCAGGAAAAAGCAAAAAATTTCAGAATTGCACCTTGCAATGCGGAGAAATTACTGTTTGTGCATTTACAATATTCATTGATTTTTGCCATTGAAAAACGTCCAGAAATGATTGAAGCTACTGACTGAATGAAAGGAGCTGGCATCTCACTCTCTTTGAATCTTGTTTATCATGCTAAGAGGAGCAGGAAAAAGCAAAAAATTTCAGAATTGCACCTTGCAATGCGGAGAAATTACTGTGTGTGCATTACAATATTCATTGATTTTTGCCATTGAAAAACGTCCAGAAATGATTGAAGCTACTGACTGAACGAAAGGAGCTGGCATCTCACTCTCTTTGAATCTTCTTTATCATGCTAAGAGGAGCAGGAAAAAGCAAAAAATTTCAGAATTGCACCTTGCAATGCGGAGAAATTACTGTTTGTGCATTTACAATATTCATTGATTTTTGCCATTGAAAAACGTCCAGAAATGATTGAAGCTACTGACTGAATGAAAGGAGCTGGCATCTCACTCTCTTTGAATCTTCTTTATCATGCTAAGAGGAGCAGGAAAAAGCAAAAAATTTCAGAATTGCACCTTGCAATGCGGAGAAATTACTGTTTGTGCATTTACAATATTCATTGATTTTTGCCATTGAAAAACATCATGTTATTCATATACCAGAAATGTTTGAAGCTACTGACTGAATGAAAGGAGCTGACATCTCACTCTCTTTGAATCTTCTTTATCATGCTAAGAGGAGCAGGAAAAAGCAAAAAATTTCAGAATTGCACCTTGCAATGCGCAGAAATTACTGTTTGTGCATTTACAATATTCATTGATTTTTGCCATTGAAAAACATCCAGAAATGATTGAAGCTACTGACTGAATGAAAGGAGCTGGCATCTCACTCTCTTTGAATCTTCTTTATCATGCTAAGAGGAGCAGGAAAAAGCAAAAAATTTCAGAATTGCACCTTGCAATGCGGAGAAATTACTGTTTGTGCATTTACAATATTCATTGATTTTTGCCATTGAAAAACATCATGTTATTCATATACCAGAAATGTTTGAAGCTACTGACTGAATGAAAGGAGCTGGCATCTCACTCTCTTTGAATCTTCTTTATCATGCTAAGAGGAGCAGGAAAAAGCAAAAAATTTCAGAATTGCACCTTGCAATGCGGAGAAATTACTGTTTGTGCATTTACAATATTCATTGATTTTTGCCATTGAAAAACATCATGTTATTCTTATACCAGAAATGTTTGAAGCTACTGACTGAATGAAAGGAGCTGGCATCTCACTCTCTTTGAATCTTCTTTATCATGCTAAGAGGAGCAGGAAAAAGCAAAAAATTTCAGAATTGCACCTTGCAATGTGGAGAAATTACTGTTTGTGCATTTACAATATTCATTGATTTTTACCATTGAAAAACGTCCAGAAATGATTGAAGCTACTGACTGAATGAAAGTAGCTGGCATCTCACTCTCTTTGAATCTTCTTTATCATACTAAGAGGAGCAGGAAAAAGCAAAAAATTTCAGACTTGCACCTTGCAATGC
Source organism: Phyllobates terribilis (assembly GCF_046119375.1). Taxonomy (NCBI): domain Eukaryota; kingdom Metazoa; phylum Chordata; class Amphibia; order Anura; family Dendrobatidae; genus Phyllobates; species Phyllobates terribilis. The sequence continues at coordinate 47,575 of NW_027364836.1, forward strand.
GGAGAAATTACTGTTTGTGCATTTACAATATTCATTGATTTTTGCCATTGAAAAACATCATGTTATTCATATACCAGAAATGTTTGAAGCTACTGACTGAATGAAAGGAGCTGGCATCTCACTCTCTTTGAATCTTCTTTATCATGCTAAGAGGAGCAGGAAAAAGCAAAAAATTTCAGAATTGCACCTTGCAATGCGGAAAAATTACTGTTTGTGCATTTACAATATTCATTGATTTTTGCCATTGAAAAACGTCCAGAAATGATTGAAGCTACTGACTGAATGAAAGGAGCTGGCATCTCACTCTCTTTGAATCTTCTTTATCATGCTAAGAGGAGCAGGAAAAAGCAAAAAATTTCAGAATTGCACCTTGCAATGCGGAGAAATTACTGTTTGTGCATTTACAATATTCATTGATTTTTGCCATTGAAAAACGTTCAGAAATGATTGAAGCTACTGACTGAATGAAAGGAGCTGGCATCTCATTCTCTTTGAATCTTCTTTATCATGCTAAGAGGAGCAGGAAAAAGCAAAAAATTTCAGAATTGCACCTTGCAATGCGGAGAAATTACTGTTTGTGCATTTACAATATTCATTGATTTTTGCCATTGAAAAACATCATGTTATTCATATACCAGAAATGTTTGAAGCTACTGACTGAATGAAAGGAGCTGGCATCTCACTCTCTTTGAATCTTCTTTATCATGCTAAGAGGAGCAGGAAAAAGCAAAAAATTTCAGAATTGCACCTTGCAATGCGGAGAAATTACTGTTTGTGCATTTACAATATTCATTGATTTTTGCCATTGAAAAACGTCCAGAAATGATTGAAGCTACTGACTGAATGAAAGGAGCTGGCATCTCACTCTCTTTGAATCTTGTTTATCATGCTAAGAGGAGCAGGAAAAAGCAAAAAATTTCAGAATTGCACCTTGCAATGCGGAGAAATTACTGTTTGTGCATTTACAATATTCATTGATTTTTGCCATTGAAAAACATCATGTTATTCATATACCAGAAATGATTGAAGCTACTGACTGAATGAAAGGAGCTGGCATCTCACTCTCTTTGAATCTTCTTTATCATGCTAAGAGGAGCAGGAAAAAGTAAAAAATTTCAGAATTGCACCTTGCAATGCGGAGAAATTACTGTTTGTGCATTTATAATATTCAATGATTTTTGCCATTGAAAAACGTCCAGAAATGATTGAAGCTACTGACTGAACGAAAGGAGCTGGCATCTCACTCTCTTTGAATCTTCTTTATCATGCTAAGAGGAGCAGGAAAAAGCAAAAAATTTCAGAATTGCACCTTGCAATGCGGAGAAATTACTGTTTGTGCATTTACAATATTCATTGATTTTTGCCATTGAAAAACGTCCAGAAATGATTGAAGCTACTGACTGAATGAAAGGAGCTGGCATCTCACTCTCTTTGAATCTTCTTTATCAAGCTAAGAGGAGCAGGAAAAAGCAAAAAATTTCAGAATTTCACCTTGCAATGCGGAGAAATTACTGTTTGTGCATTTACAATATTCATTGATTTTTGCCATTGAAAAACATCATGTTATTCATATACCAGAAATGTTTGAAGCTACTGACTGAATGAAAGGAGCTGGCATCTCACTCTCTTTGAATCTTCTTTATCATGCTAAGAGGAGCAGGAAAAAGCAAAAAATTTCAGAATTGCACCTTGCAATGCGGAGAAATTACTGTTTGTGCATTTACAATATTCATTGATTTTTGCCATTGAAAATCATCATGTTATTCATATACCAGAAATGTTTGAAGCTACTGACTGAATGAAAGGAGCTGGCATCTCACTCTCTTTGAATCTTCTTTATCATGCTAAGAGGAGCAGGAAAAAGCAAAAAATTTCAGAATTGCACCTTGCAATGTGGAGAAATTACTGTTTGTGCATTTACAATATTCATTGATTTTTACCATTGAAAAACGTCCAGAAATGATTGAAGCTACTGACTGAATGAAAGTAGCTGGCATCTCACTCTCTTTGAATCTTCTTTATCATACTAAGAGGAGCAGGAAAAAGCAAAAAATTTCAGACTTGCACCTTGCAATGCGGAGAAATTACTGTTTGTGCATTTACAATATTCATTGATTTTTGCCATTGAAAAACATCATGTTATTCATATACCAGAAATGTTTGAAGCTACTGACTGAATGAAAGGAGCTGGCATCTCACTCTCTTTGAATCTTCTTTATCATGCTAAGAGGAGCAGGAAAAAGCAAAAAATTTCAGAATTGCACCTTGCAATGCGGAGAAATTACTGTTTGTGCATTTACAATATTCATTGATTTTTGCCATTGAAAAACGTCCAGAAATGATTGAAGCTACTGACTGAATGAAAGGAGCTGGCATCTCACTCTCTTTGAATCTTCTTTATCATGCTAAGAGGAGCTGGAAAAAGCAAAAAATTTCAGAATTGCACCTTGCAATGCGGAGAAATTACTGTTTGTGCATTTACAATATTCATTGATTTTTGCCATTGAAAAACGTCCAGAAATGATTGAAGCTACTGACTGAATGAAAGGAGCTGGCATCTCATTCTCTTTGAATCTTCTTTATCATGCTAAGAGGAGCAGGAAAAAGCAAAAAATTTCAGAATTGCACCTTGCAATGCGGAGAAATTACTGTTTGTGCATTTACAATATTCATTGATTTTTGCCATTGAAAAACATCATGTTATTCATATACCAGAAATGTTTGAAGCTACTGACTGAATGAAAGGAGCTGGCATCTCACTCTCTTTGAATCTTCTTTATCATGCTAAGAGGAGCAGGAAAAAGCAAAAAATTTCAGAATTGCACCTTGCAATGCGGAGAAATTACTGTTTGTGCATTTACAATATTCATTGATTTTTGCCATTGAAAAACGTCCAGAAATGATTGAAGCTACTGACTGAATGAAAGGAGCTGGCATCTCACTCTCTTTGAATCTTGTTTATCATGCTAAGAGGAGCAGGAAAAAGCAAAAAATTTCAGAATTGCACCTTGCAATGCGGAGAAATTACTGTTTGTGCATTTACAATATTCATTGATTTTTGCCATTGAAAAACGTCCAGAAATGATTGAAGCTACTGACTGAATGAAAGGAGCTGGCATCTCACTCTCTTTGAATCTTCTTTATCATGCTAAGAGGAGCAGGAAAAAGCAAAAAATTTCAGAATTGCACCTTGCAATGCGGAGAAATTACTGTTTGTGCATTTACAATATTCATTGATTTTTGCCTTTGAAAAACATCATGTTATTCATATACCAGAAATGTTTGAAGCTACTGACTGAATGAAAGGAGCTGACATCTCACGCTCTTTGAATCTTCTTTATCATGCTAAGAGGAGCAGGAAAAAGCAAAACATTTCAGAATTGCACCTTGCAATGCGGAGAAATTACTGTTTGTGCATTTACAATATTCGTTGATTTTTGCCATTGAAAAACGTCCAGAAATGATTGAAGCTACTGACTGAATGAAAGGAGCTGGCATCTCACTCTCTTTGAATCTTCTTTATCATGCTAAGAGGAGCAGGAAAAAGCAAAAAATTTCAGAATTGCACCTTGCAATGCGGAGAAATTACTGTTTGTGCATTTACAATATTCATTGATTTTTGCCATTGAAAAACATCATGTTATTCATATACCAGAAATGTTTGAAGCTACTGACTGAATGAAAGGAGCTGGCATCTCACTCTCTTTGAATCTTCTTTATCATGCTAAGAGGAGCAGGAAAAAGCAAAAAATTTCAGAATTGCACCTTGCAATGCGGAGAAATTACTGTTTGTGCATTTACAATATTCATTGATTTTTGCCATTGAAAAACGTCCAGAAATGATTGAAGCTACTGACTGAATGAAAGGAGCTGGCATCTCACTCTCTTTGAATCTTCTTTATCATGCTAAGAGGAGCAGGAAAAAGCAAAAAATTTCAGAATTGCACCTTGCAATGCGGAGAAATTACTGTTTGTGCATTTACAATATTCATTGATTTTTGCCATTGAAAAACATCATGTTATTCATATACCAGAAATGTTTGAAGCTACTGACTGAATGAAAGGAGCTGGCATCTCACTCTCTTTGAATCTTCTTTATCATGCTAAGAGGAGCAGGAAAAAGCAAAAAATTTCAGAATTGCACCTTGCAATGCGGAGAAATTACTGTTTGTGCATTTACAATATTCATTGATTTTTGCCATTGAAAAACGTCCAGAAATGATTGAAGCTACTGACTGAATGAAAGGAGCTGGCATCTCACTCTCTTTGAATCTTGTTTATCATGCTAAGAGGAGCAGGAAAAAGCAAAAAATTTCAGAATTGCACCTTGCAATGCGGAGAAATTACTGTTTGTGCATTTACAATATTCATTGATTTTTGCCATTGAAAAACGTCCAGAAATGATTGAAGCTACTGACTGAATGAAAGGAGCTGGCATCTCACTCTCTTTGAATCTTCTTTATCATGCTAAGAGGAGCAGGAAAAAGCAAAAAATTTCAGAATTGCACCTTGCAATGCGGAGAAATTACTGTTTGTGCATTTACAATATTCATTGATTTTTGCCTTTGAAAAACATCATGTTATTCATATACCAGAAATGTTTGAAGCTACTGACTGAATGAAAGGAGCTGACATCTCTCGCTCTTTGAATCTTCTTTATCATGCTAAGAGGAGCAGGAAAAAGCAAAACATTTCAGAATTGCACCTTGCAATGCGGAGAAATTACTGTTTGTGCATTTACAATATTCGTTGATTTTTGCCATTGAAAAACGTCCAGAAATGATTGAAGCTACTGACTGAATGAAAGGAGCTGGCATCTCACTCTCTTTGAATCTTCTTTATCATGCTAAGAGGAGCAGGAAAAAGCAAAAAATTTCAGAATTGCACCTTGCAATGCGGAGAAATTACTGTTTGTGCATTTACAATATTCATTGATTTTTGCCATTGAAAAACATCATGTTATTCATATACCAGAAATGTTTGAAGCTACTGACTGAATGAAAGGAGCTGGCATCTCACTCTCTTTGAATCTTCTTTATCATGCTAAGAGGAGCAGGAAAAAGCAAAAAATTTCAGAATTGCACCTTGCAATGCGGAGAAATTACTGTTTGTGCATTTACAATATTCATTGATTTTTGCCATTGAAAAACGTCCAGAAATGATTGAAGCTACTGACTGAATGAAAGGAGCTGGCATCTCACTCTCTTTGAATCTTCTTTATCATGCTAAGAGGAGCAGGAAAAAGCAAAAAATTTCAGAATTGCACCTTGCAATGCGGAGAAATTACTGTTTGTGCATTTACAATATTCATTGATTTTTGCCATTGAAAAACATCATGTTATTCATATACCAGAAATGTTTGAAGCTACTGACTGAATGAAAGGAGCTGACATCTCACGCTCTTTGAATCTTCTTTATCATGCTAAGAGGAGCAGGAAAAAGCAAAAAATTTCAGAATTGCACCTTGCAATGCGGAGAAATTACTGTTTGTGCATTTACAATATTCATTGATTTTTGCCATTGAAAAACGTCCAGAAATGATTGAAGCTACTGACTGAATGAAAGGAGCTGGCATCTCACTCTCTTTGAATCTTCTTTATCATGCTAAGAGGAGCAGGAAAAAGCAAAAAATTTCAGAATTGCACCTTGCAATGCGGAGAAATTACTGTTTGTGCATTTACAATATTCATTGATTTTTGCCATTGAAAAACATCAAGTTATTCATATACCAGAAATGTTTGAAGCTACTGACTGAATGAAAGGAGCTGGCATCTCACTCTCTTTGAATCTTCTTTATCATGCTAAGAGGAGCAGGAAAAAGCAAAAAATTTCAGAATTGCACCTTGCAATGCGGAGAAATTACTGTTTGTGCATTTACAATATTCATTGATTTTTGCCATTGAAAAACGTCCAGAAATGATTGAAGCTACTGACTGAATGAAAGGAGCTGGCATCTCACTCTCTTTGAATCTTGTTTATCATGCTAAGAGGAGCAGGAAAAAGCAAAAAATTTCAGAATTGCACCTTGCAATGCGGAGAAATTACTGTTTGTGCATTTACAATATTCATTGATTTTTGCCATTGAAAAACATCATGTTATTCATATACCAGAAATGATTGAAGCTACTGACTGAATGAAAGGAGCTGGCATCTCACTCTCTTTGAATCTTCTTTATCATGCTAAGAGGAGCAGGAAAAAGTAAAAAATTTCAGAATTGCACCTTGCAATGCGGAGAAATTACTGTTTGTGCATTTATAATATTCAATGATTTTTGCCATTGAAAAACGTCCAGAAATGATTGAAGCTACTGACTGAACGAAAGGAGCTGGCATCTCACTCTCTTTGAATCTTCTTTATCATGCTAAGAGGAGCAGGAAAAAGCAAAAAATTTCAGAATTGCACCTTGCAATGCGGAGAAATTACTGTTTGTGCATTTACAATATTCATTGATTTTTGCCATTGAAAAACGTCCAGAAATGATTGAAGCTACTGACTGAATGAAAGGAGCTGGCATCTCACTCTCTTTGAATCTTCTTTATCATGCTAAGAGGAGCAGGAAAAAGCAAAAAATTTCAGAATTGCACCTTGCAATGCGGAGAAATTACTGTTTGTGCATTTACAATATTCATTGATTTTTGCCATTGAAAAACATCATGTTATTCATATACCAGAAATGTTTGAAGCTACTGACTGAATGAAAGGAGCTGGCATCTCACTCTCTTTGAATCTTCTTTATCATGCTAAGAGGAGCAGGAAAAAGCAAAAAATTTCAGAATTGCACCTTGCAATGCGGAGAAATTACTGTTTGTGCATTTACAATATTCATTGATTTTTGCCATTGAAAAACATCATGTTATTCATATACCAGAAATGTTTGAAGCTACTGACTGAATGAAAGGAGCTGGCATCTCACTCTCTTTGAATCTTCTTTATCATGCTAAGAGGAGCAGGAAAAAGCAAAAAATTTCAGAATTGCACCTTGCAATGTGGAGAAATTACTGTTTGTGCATTTACAATATTCATTGATTTTTACCATTGAAAAACGTCCAGAAATGATTGAAGCTACTGACTGAATGAAAGTAGCTGGCATCTCACTCTCTTTGAATCTTCTTTATCATACTAAGAGGAGCAGGAAAAAGCAAAAAATTTCAGACTTGCACCTTGCAATGCGGAGAAATTACTGTTTGTGCATTTACAATATTCATTGATTTTTGCCATTGAAAAACATCATGTTATTCATATACCAGAAATGTTTGAAGCTACTGACTGAATGAAAGGAGCTGGCATCTCACTCTCTTTGAATCTTCTTTATCATGCTAAGAGGAGCAGGAAAAAGCAAAAAATTTCAGAATTGCACCTTGCAATGCGGAGAAATTACTGTTTGTGCATTTACAATATTCATTGATTTTTGCCATTGAAAAACGTCCAGAAATGATTGAAGCTACTGACTGAATGAAAGGAGCTGGCATCTCACTCTCTTTGAATCTTCTTTATCATGCTAAGAGGAGCAGGAAAAAGCAAAAAATTTCAGAATTGCACCTTGCAATGCGGAGAAATTACTGTTTGTGCATTTACAATATTCATTGATTTTTGCCATTGAAAAACATCATGTTATTCATATACCAGAAATGTTTGAAGCTACTGACTGAATGAAAGGAGCTGACATCTCACGCTCTTTGAATCTTCTTTATCATGCTAAGAGGAGCAGGAAAAAGCAAAAAATTTCAGAATTGCACCTTGCAATGCGGAGAAATTACTGTTTGTGCATTTACAATATTCATTGATTTTTGCCATTGAAAAACGTCCAGAAATGATTGAAGCTACTGACTGAATGAAAGGAGCTGGCATCTCACTCTCTTTGAATCTTCTTTATCATGCTAAGAGGAGCAGGAAAAAGCAAAAAATTTCAGAATTGCACCTTGCAATGCGGAGAAATTACTGTTTGTGCATTTACAATATTCATTGATTTTTGCCATTGAAAAACATCAAGTTATTCATATACCAGAAATGTTTGAAGCTACTGACTGAATGAAAGGAGCTGGCATCTCACTCTCTTTGAATCTTCTTTATCATGCTAAGAGGAGCAGGAAAAAGCAAAAAATTTCAGAATTGCACCTTGCAATGCGGAGAAATTACTGTTTGTGCATTTACAATATTCATTGATTTTTGCCATTGAAAAACGTCCAGAAATGATTGAAGCTACTGACTGAATGAAAGGAGCTGGCATCTCACTCTCTTTGAATCTTGTTTATCATGCTAAGAGGAGCAGGAAAAAGCAAAAAATTTCAGAATTGCACCTTGCAATGCGGAGAAATTACTGTTTGTGCATTTACAATATTCATTGATTTTTGCCATTGAAAAACATCATGTTATTCATATACCAGAAATGATTGAAGCTACTGACTGAATGAAAGGAGCTGGCATCTCACTCTCTTTGAATCTTCTTTATCATGCTAAGAGGAGCAGGAAAAAGTAAAAAATTTCAGAATTGCACCTTGCAATGCGGAGAAATTACTGTTTGTGCATTTATAATATTCAATGATTTTTGCCATTGAAAAACGTCCAGAAATGATTGAAGCTACTGACTGAACGAAAGGAGCTGGCATCTCACTCTCTTTGAATCTTCTTTATCATGCTAAGAGGAGCAGGAAAAAGCAAAAAATTTCAGAATTGCACCTTGCAATGCGGAGAAATTACTGTTTGTGCATTTACAATATTCATTGATTTTTGCCATTGAAAAACGTCCAGAAATGATTGAAGCTACTGACTGAATGAAAGGAGCTGGCATCTCACTCTCTTTGAATCTTCTTTATCATGCTAAGAGGAGCAGGAAAAAGCAAAAAATTTCAGAATTGCACCTTGCAATGCGGAGAAATTACTGTTTGTGCATTTACAATATTCATTGATTTTTGCCATTGAAAAACATCATGTTATTCATATACCAGAAATGTTTGAAGCTACTGACTGAATGAAAGGAGCTGGCATCTCACTCTCTTTGAATCTTCTTTATCATGCTAAGAGGAGCAGGAAAAAGCAAAAAATTTCAGAATTGCACCTTGCAATGCGGAGAAATTACTGTTTGTGCATTTACAATATTCATTGATTTTTGCCATTGAAAAACGTCCAGAAATGATTGAAGCTACTGACTGAATGAAAGGAGCTGGCATCTCACTCTCTTTGAATCTTCTTTATCATGCTAAGAGGAGCAGGAAAAAGCAAAAAATTTCAGAATTGCACCTTGCAATGCGGAGAAATTACTGTTTGTGCATTTACAATATTCATTGATTTTTGCCATTGAAAAACATCATGTTATTCATATACCAGAAATGTTTGAAGCTACTGACTGAATGAAAGGAGCTGACATCTCACGCTCTTTGAATCTTCTTTATCATGCTAAGAGGAGCAGGAAAAAGCAAAAAATTTCAGAATTGCACCTTGCAATGCGGAGAAATTACTGTTTGTGCATTTACAATATTCATTGATTTTTGCCATTGAAAAACGTCCAGAAATGATTGAAGCTACTGACTGAATGAAAGGAGCTGGCATCTCACTCTCTTTGAATCTTCTTTATCATGCTAAGAGGAGCAGGAAAAAGCAAAAAATTTCAGAATTGCACCTTGCAATGCGGAGAAATTACTGTTTGTGCATTTACAATATTCATTGATTTTTGCCATTGAAAAACATCAAGTTATTCATATACCAGAAATGTTTGAAGCTACTGACTGAATGAAAGGAGCTGGCATCTCACTCTCTTTGAATCTTCTTTATCATGCTAAGAGGAGCAGGAAAAAGCAAAAAATTTCAGAATTGCACCTTGCAATGCGGAGAAATTACTGTTTGTGCATTTACAATATTCATTGATTTTTGCCATTGAAAAACGTCCAGAAATGATTGAAGCTACTGACTGAATGAAAGGAGCTGGCATCTCACTCTCTTTGAATCTTGTTTATCATGCTAAGAGGAGCAGGAAAAAGCAAAAAATTTCAGAATTGCACCTTGCAATGCGGAGAAATTACTGTTTGTGCATTTACAATATTCATTGATTTTTGCCATTGAAAAACATCATGTTATTCATATACCAGAAATGATTGAAGCTACTGACTGAATGAAAGGAGCTGGCATCTCACTCTCTTTGAATCTTCTTTATCATGCTAAGAGGAGCAGGAAAAAGTAAAAAATTTCAGAATTGCACCTTGCAATGCGGAGAAATTACTGTTTGTGCATTTATAATATTCAATGATTTTTGCCATTGAAAAACGTCCAGAAATGATTGAAGCTACTGACTGAACGAAAGGAGCTGGCATCTCACTCTCTTTGAATCTTCTTTATCATGCTAAGAGGAGCAGGAAAAAGCAAAAAATTTCAGAATTGCACCTTGCAATGCGGAGAAATTACTGTTTGTGCATTTACAATATTCATTGATTTTTGCCATTGAAAAACGTCCAGAAATGATTGAAGCTACTGACTGAATGAAAGGAGCTGGCATCTCACTCTCTTTGAATCTTCTTTATCATGCTAAGAGGAGCAGGAAAAAGCAAAAAATTTCAGAATTGCACCTTGCAATGCGGAGAAATTACTGTTTGTGCATTTACAATATTCATTGATTTTTGCCATTGAAAAACATCATGTTATTCATATACCAGAAATGTTTGAAGCTACTGACTGAATGAAAGGAGCTGGCATCTCACTCTCTTTGAATCTTCTTTATCATGCTAAGAGGAGCAGGAAAAAGCAAAAAATTTCAGAATTGCACCTTGCAATGCGGAGAAATTACTGTTTGTGCATTTACAATATTCATTGATTTTTGCCATTGAAAAACATCATGTTATTCATATACCAGAAATGTTTGAAGCTACTGACTGAATGAAAGGAGCTGGCATCTCACTCTCTTTGAATCTTCTTTATCATGCTAAGAGGAGCAGGAAAAAGCAAAAAATTTCAGAATTGCACCTTGCAATGTGGAGAAATTACTGTTTGTGCATTTACAATATTCATTGATTTTTACCATTGAAAAACGTCCAGAAATGATTGAAGCTACTGACTGAATGAAAGTAGCTGGCATCTCACTCTCTTTGAATCTTCTTTATCATACTAAGAGGAGCAGGAAAAAGCAAAAAATTTCAGACTTGCACCTTGCAATGCGGAGAAATTACTGTTTGTGCATTTACAATATTCATTGATTTTTGCCATTGAAAAACATCATGTTATTCATATACCAGAAATGTTTGAAGCTACTGACTGAATGAAAGGAGCTGGCATCTCACTCTCTTTGAATCTTCTTTATCATGCTAAGAGGAGCAGGAAAAAGCAAAAAATTTCAGAATTGCACCTTGCAATGCGGAGAAATTACTGTTTGTGCATTTACAATATTCATTGATTTTTGCCATTGAAAAACGTCCAGAAATGATTGAAGCTACTGACTGAATGAAAGGAGCTGGCATCTCACTCTCTTTGAATCTTCTTTATCATGCTAAGAGGAGCTGGAAAAAGCAAAAAATTACAGAATTGCACCTTGCAATGCGGAGAAATTACTGTTTGTGCATTTACAATATTCATTGATTTTTGCCATTGAAAAACGTCCAGAAATGATTGAAGCTACTGACTGAATGAAAGGAGCTGGCATCTCATTCTCTTTGAATCTTCTTTATCATGCTAAGAGGAGCAGGAAAAAGCAAAAAATTTCAGAATTGCACCTTGCAATGCGGAGAAATTACTGTTTGTGCATTTACAATATTCATTGATTTTTGCCATTGAAAAACATCATGTTATTCATATACCAGAAATGTTTGAAGCTACTGACTGAATGAAAGGAGCTGGCATCTCACTCTCTTTGAATCTTCTTTATCATGCTAAGAGGAGCAGGAAAAAGCAAAAAATTTCAGAATTGCACCTTGCAATGCGGAGAAATTACTGTTTGTGCATTTACAATATTCATTGATTTTTGCCATTGAAAAACGTCCAGAAATGATTGAAGCTACTGACTGGATGAAAGGAGCTGGCATCTCACTCTCTTTGAATCTTGTTTATCATGCTAAGAGGAGCAGGAAAAAGCAAAAAATTTCAGAATTGCACCTTGCAATGCGGAGAAATTACTGTTTGTGCATTTACAATATTCATTGATTTTTGCCATTGAAAAACGTCCAGAAATGATTGAAGCTACTGACTGAATGAAAGGAGCTGGCATCTCACTCTCTTTGAATCTTCTTTATCATGCTAAGAGGAGCAGGAAAAAGCAAAAAATTTCAGAATTGCACCTTGCAATGCGGAGAAATTACTGTTTGTGCATTTACAATATTCATTGATTTTTGCCTTTGAAAAACATCATGTTATTCATATACCAGAAATGTTTGAAGCTACTGACTGAATGAAAGGAGCTGGCATCTCACTCTCTTTGAATCTTCTTTATCATGCTAAGAGGAGCAGGAAAAAGCAAAAAATGTCAGAATTGCACCTTGCAATGCGGAGAAATTACTGTTTGTGCATTTACAATATTCATTGATTTTTGCCATTGAAAAACGTCCAGAAATGATTGAAGCTACTGACTGAATGAAAGGAGCTGGCATCTCACTCTCTTTGAATCTTCTTTATCATGCTAAGAGGAGCAGGAAAAAGCAAAAAATTTCAGAATTGCACCTTGCAATGCGGAGAAATTACTGTTTGTGCATTTACAATATTCATTGATTTTTGCCATTGAAAAACATCATGTTATTCATATACCAGAAATGTTTGAAGCTACTGACTGAATGAAAGGAGCTGGCATCTCACTCTCTTTGAATCTTCTTTATCATGCTAAGAGGAGCAGGAAAAAGCAAAAAATTTCAGAATTGCACCTTGCAATGCGGAGAAATTACTGTTTGTGCATTTACAATATTCATTGATTTTTGCCATTGAAAAACGTCCAGAAATGATTGAAGCTACTGACTGAATGAAAGGAGCTGGCATCTCACTCTCTTTGAATCTTGTTTATCATGCTAAGAGGAGCAGGAAAAAGCAAAAAATTTCAGAATTGCACCTTGCAATGCGGAGAAATTACTGTTTGTGCATTTACAATATTCATTGATTTTTGCCATTGAAAAACGTCCAGAAATGATTGAAGCTACTGACTGAATGAAAGGAGCTGGCATCTCACTCTCTTTGAATCTTCTTTATCATGCTAAGAGGAGCAGGAAAAAGCAAAAAATTTCAGAATTGCACCTTGCAATGCGGAGAAATTACTGTTTGTGCATTTACAATATTCATTGATTTTTGCCTTTGAAAAACATCATGTTATTCATATACCAGAAATGTTTGAAGCTACTGACTGAATGAAAGGAGCTGACATCTCACGCTCTTTGAATCTTCTTTATCATGCTAAGAGGAGCAGGAAAAAGCAAAACATTTCAGAATTGCACCTTGCAATGCGGAGAAATTACTGTTTGTGCATTTACAATATTCGTTGATTTTTGCCATTGAAAAACGTCCAGAAATGATTGAAGCTACTGACTGAATGAAAGGAGCTGGCATCTCACTCTCTTTGAATCTTCTTTATCATGCTAAGAGGAGCAGGAAAAAGCAAAAAATTTCAGAATTGCACCTTGCAATGCGGAGAAATTACTGTTTGTGCATTTACAATATTCATTGATTTTTGCCATTGAAAAACATCATGTTATTCATATACCAGAAATGTTTGAAGCTACTGACTGAATGAAAGGAGCTGGCATCTCACTCTCTTTGAATCTTCTTTATCATGCTAAGAGGAGCAGGAAAAAGCAAAAAATTTCAGAATTGCACCTTGCAATGCGGAGAAATTACTGTTTGTGCATTTACAATATTCATTGATTTTTGCCATTGAAAAACGTCCAGAAATGATTGAAGCTACTGACTGAATGAAAGGAGCTGGCATCTCACTCTCTTTGAATCTTCTTTATCATGCTAAGAGGAGCAGGAAAAAGCAAAAAATTTCAGAATTGCACCTTGCAATGCGGAGAAATTACTGTTTGTGCATTTACAATATTCATTGATTTTTGCCATTGAAAAACATCATGTTATTCATATACCAGAAATGTTTGAAGCTACTGACTGAATGAAAGGAGCTGACATCTCACGCTCTTTGAATCTTCTTTATCATGCTAAGAGGAGCAGGAAAAAGCAAAAAATTTCAGAATTGCACCTTGCAATGCGGAGAAATTACTGTTTGTGCATTTACAATATTCATTGATTTTTGCCATTGAAAAACGTCCAGAAATGATTGAAGCTACTGACTGAATGAAAGGAGCTGGCATCTCACTCTCTTTGAATCTTCTTTATCATGCTAAGAGGAGCAGGAAAAAGCAAAACATTTCAGAATTGCACCTTGCAATGCGGAGAAATTACTGTTTGTGCATTTACAATATTCATTGATTTTTGCCATTGAAAAACATCATGTTATTCATATACCAGAAATGTTTGAAGCTACTGACTGAATGAAAGGAGCTGGCATCTCACTCTCTTTGAATCTTCTTTATCATGCTAAGAGGAGCAGGAAAAAGCAAAAAATTTCAGAATTACACCTTGCAATGCGGAGAAATTACTGTTTGTGCATTTACAATATTCATTGATTTTTGCCATTGAAAAACATCATGTTATTCATATACCAGAAATGTTTGAAGCTACTGACTGAATGAAAGGAGCTGGCATCTCACTCTCTTTGAATCTTCTTTATCATGCTAAGAGGAGCAGGAAAAAGCAAAAAATTTCAGAATTGCACCTTGCAATGCGGAGAAATTACTGTTTGTGCATTTACAATATTCATTGATTTTTGCCATTGAAAAACGTCCAGAAATGATTGAAGCTACTGACTGAATGAAAGGAGCTGGCATCTCACTCTCTTTGAATCTTCTTTATCATGCTAAGAGGAGCAGGAAAAAGCAAAACATTTCAGAATTGCACCTTGCAATGCGGAGAAATTACTGTTTGTGCATTTACAATATTCATTGATTTTTGCCATTGAAAAACGTCCAGAAATGATTGAAGCTACTGACTGAATGAAAGGAGCTGGCATCTCACTCTCTTTGAATCTTCTTTATCATGCTAAGAGGAGCAGGAAAAAGCAAAAAATTTCAGAATTGCACCTTGCAATGCGGAGAAATTACTGTTTGTGCATTTACAATATTCATTGATTTTTGCCATTGAAAAACATCATGTTATTCATATACCAGAAATGTTTGAAGCTACTGACTGAATGAAAGGAGCTGGCATCTCACTCTCTTTGAATCTTCTTTATCATGCTAAGAGGAGCAGGAAAAAGCAAAAAATTTCAGAATTGCACCTTGCAATGCGGAGAAATTACTGTTTGTGCATTTACAATATTCATTGATTTTTGCCATTGAAAAACGTCCAGAAATGATTGAAGCTACTGACTGAATGAAAGGAGCTGGCATCTCACTCTCTTTGAATCTTGTTTATCATGCTAAGAGGAGCAGGAAAAAGCAAAAAATTTCAGAATTGCACCTTGCAATGCGGAGAAATTACTGTTTGTGCATTTACAATATTCATTGATTTTTGCCATTGAAAAACATCATGTTATTCATATACCAGAAATGATTGAAGCTACTGACTGAATGAAAGGAGCTGGCATCTCACTCTCTTTGAATCTTCTTTATCATGCTAAGAGGAGCAGGAAAAAGTAAAAAATTTCAGAATTGCACCTTGCAATGCGGAGAAATTACTGTTTGTGCATTTATAATATTCAATGATTTTTGCCATTGAAAAACGTCCAGAAATGATTGAAGCTACTGACTGAACGAAAGGAGCTGGCATCTCACTCTCTTTGAATCTTCTTTATCATGCTAAGAGGAGCAGGAAAAAGCAAAAAATTTCAGAATTGCACCTTGCAATGCGGAGAAATTACTGTTTGTGCATTTACAATATTCATTGATTTTTGCCATTGAAAAACGTCCAGAAATGATTGAAGCTACTGACTGAATGAAAGGAGCTGGCATCTCACTCTCTTTGAATCTTCTTTATCATGCTAAGAGGAGCAGGAAAAAGCAAAAAATTTCAGAATTGCACCTTGCAATGCGGAGAAATTACTGTTTGTGCATTTACAATATTCATTGATTTTTGCCATTGAAAAACATCATGTTATTCATATACCAGAAATGTTTGAAGCTACTGACTGAATGAAAGGAGCTAACATCTCACGCTCTTTGAATCTTCTTTATCATGCTAAGAGGAGCAGGAAAAAGCAAAAAATTTCAGAATTGCACCTTGCAATGCGGAGAAATTACTGTTTGTGCATTTACAATATTCATTGATTTTTGCCATTGAAAAACGTCCAGAATTGATTGAAGCTACTGACTGAATGAAAGGAGCTGGCATCTCACTCTCTTTGAATCTTCTTTATCATGCTAAGAGGAGCAGGAAAAAGCAAAAAATTTCAGAATTGCACCTTGCAATGCGGAGAAATTACTGTTTGTGCATTTACAATATTCATTGATTTTTGCCATTGAAAAACATCATGTTATTCATATACCAGAAATGTTTGAAGCTACTGACTGAATGAAAGGAGCTGGCATCTCACTCTCTTTGAATCTTCTTTATCATGCTAAGAGGAGCAGGAAAAAGCAAAAAATTTCAGAATTGCACCTTGCAATGCGGAGAAATTACTGTTTGTGCATTTACAATATTCATTGATTTTTGCCATTGAAAAACGTCCAGAAATGATTGAAGCTACTGACTGAATGAAAGGAGCTGGCATCTCACTCTCTTTGAACCTTCTTTATCATGCTAAGAGGAGAAGGAAAAAGCAAAAAATTTCAGAATTGCACCTTGCAATGCGAAGAAATTACTGTTTGTGCATTTACAATATTCATTGATTTTTGCCTTTGAAAAACATCATGTTATTCATATACCAGAAATGATTGAAGCTACTGACTGAATGAAAGGAGCTGGCATCTCACTCTCTTTGAATCTTCTTTATCATGCTAAGAGGAGCAGGAAAAAGTAAAAAATTTCAGAATTACACCTTGCAATGCGGAGAAATTACTGTTTGTGCATTTATAATATTCAATGATTTTTGCCATTGAAAAACATCCAGAAATGATTGAAGCTACTGACTGAACGAAAGGAGCTGGCATCTCACTCTCTTTGAATCTTCTTTATCATGCTAAGAGGAGCAGGAAAAAGCAAAAAATTTCAGAATTGCACCTTGCAATGCGGAGAAATTACTGTTTGTGCATTTACAATATTCATTGATTTTTGCCATTGAAAAACGTCCAGAAATGATTGAAGCTACTGATTGAATGAAAGGAGCTGGCATCTCACTCTCTTTGAATCTTCTTTATCATGCTAAGAGGAGCAGGAAAAAGCAAAAAATTTCAGAATTGCACCTTGCAATGCGGAGAAATTACTGTTTGTGCATTTACAATATTCATTGATTTTTGCCATTGAAAAACATCATGTTATTCATATACCAGAAATGTTTGAAGCTACTGACTGAATGAAAGGAGCTGACATCTCACGCTCTTTGAATCTTCTTTATCATGCTAAGAGGAGCAGGAAAAAGCAAAAAATTTCAGAATTGCACCTTGCAATGCGGAGAAATTACTGTTTGTGCATTTACAATATTCATTGATTTTTGCCATTGAAAAACGTCCAGAATTGATTGAAGCTACTGACTGAATGAAAGGAGCTGGCATCTCACTCTCTTTGAATCTTCTTTATCATGCTAAGAGGAGCAGGAAAAAGCAAAAAATTTCAGAATTGCACCTTGCAATGCGGAGAAATTACTGTTTGTGCATTTACAATATTCATTGATTTTTGCCATTGAAAAACATCATGTTATTCATATACCAGAAATGTTTGAAGCTACTGACTGAATGAAAGGAGCTGGCATCTCACTCTCTTTGAATCTTCTTTATCATGCTAAGAGGAGCAGGAAAAAGCAAAAAATTTCAGAATTGCACCTTGCAATGCGGAGAAATTACTGTTTGTGCATTTACAATATTCATTGATTTTTGCCATTGAAAAACGTCCAGAAATGATTGAAGCTACTGACTGAATGAAAGGAGCTGGCATCTCACTCTCTTTGAATCTTCTTTATCATGCTAAGAGGAGCAGGAAAAAGCAAAAAATTTCAGAATTGCACCTTGCAATGCGGAGAAATTACTGTTTGTGCATTTACAATATTCATTGATTTTTGCCTTTGAAAAACATCATGTTATTCATATACCAGAAATGTTTGAAGCTACTGACTGAATGAAAGGAGCTGACATCTCACGCTCTTTGAATCTTCTTTATCATGCTAAGAGGAGCAGGAAAAAGCAAAACATTTCAGAATTGCACCTTGCAATGCGGAGAAATTACTGTTTGTGCATTTACAATATTCATTGATTTTTGCCATTGAAAAACATCATGTTATTCATATACCAGAAATGTTTGAAGCTACTGCCTGAATGAAAGGAGCTGGCATCTCACTCTCTTTGAATCTTCTTTATCATGCTAAGAGGAGCAGGAAAAAGCAAAAAATTTCAGAATTGCACCTTGCAATGCGGAGAAATTACTGTTTGTGCATTTACAATATTCATTGATTTTTGCCATTGAAAAACGTCCAGAAATGATTGAAGCTACTGACTGAATGAAAGGAGCTGGCATCTCACTCTCTTTGAATCTTCTTTATCATGCTAAGAGGAGCAGGAAAAAGCAAAAAATTTCAGAATTGCACCTTGCAATGCGGAGAAATTACTGTTTGTGCATTTACAATATTCATTGATTTTTGCCATTGAAAAACATCATGTTATTCATATACCAGAAATGTTTGAAGCTACTGACTGAATGAAAGGAGCTGACATCTCACGCTCTTTGAATCTTCTTTATCATGCTAAGAGGAGCAGGAAAAAGCAAAAAATTTCAGAATTGCACCTTGCAATGCGGAGAAATTACTGTTTGTGCATTTACAATATTCATTGATTTTTGCCATTGAAAAACGTCCAGAAATGATTGAAGCTACTGACTGAATGAAAGGAGCTGGCATCTCACTCTCTTTGAATCTTCTTTATCATGCTAAGAGGAGCAGGAAAAAGCAAAAAATTTCAGAATTGCACCTTGCAATGCGGAGAAATTACTGTTTGTGCATTTACAATATTCATTGATTTTTGCCATTGAAAAACATCATGTTATTCATATACCAGAAATGTTTGAAGCTACTGACTGAATGAAAGGAGCTGGCATCTCACTCTCTTTGAATCTTCTTTATCATGCTAAGAGGAGCAGGAAAAAGCAAAAAATTTCAGAATTGCACCTTGCAATGCGGAGAAATTACTGTTTGTGCATTTACAATATTCATTGATTTTTGCCATTGAAAAACATCATGTTATTCATATACCAGAAATGTTTGAAGCTACTGACTGAATGAAAGGAGCTGGCATCTCACTCTCTTTGAATATTCTTTATCATGCTAAGAGGAGCAGGAAAAAGCAAAAAATTTCAGAATTGCACCTTGCAATGCGGAGAAATTACTGTTTGTGCATTTACAATATTCATTGATTTTTGCCATTGAAAAACGTCCAGAAATGATTGAAGCTACTGACTGAATGAAAGGAGCTGGCATCTCACTCTCTTTGAATCTTCTTTATCATGCTAAGAGGAGCAGGAAAAAGCAAAAAATTTCAGAATTGCACCTTGCAATGCAGAGAAATTACTGTTTGTGCATTTACAATATTCATTGATTTTTGCCTTTGAAAAACATCATGTTATTCATATACCAGAAATGTTTGAAGCTACTGACTGAATGAAAGGAGCTGACATCTCACGCTCTTTGAATCTTCTTTATCATGCTAAGAGGAGCAGGAAAAAGCAAAACATTTCAGAATTGCACCTTGCAATGCGGAGAAATTACTGTTTGTGCATTTACAATATTCATTGATTTTTGCCATTGAAAAACGTCCAGAAATGATTGAAGCTACTGACTGAATGAAAGGAGCTGGTATCTCACTCTCTTTGAATCTTCTTTATCATGCTAAGAGGAGCAGGAAAAAGCAAAAAATTTCAGAATTGCACCTTGCAATGCGGAGAAATTACTGTTTGTGCATTTACAATATTCATTGATTTTTGCCTTTGAAAAACATCATGTTATTCATATACCAGAAATGTTTGAAGCTACTGACTGAATGAAAGGAGCTGACATCTCACGCTCTTTGAATCTTCTTTATCATGCTAAGAGGAGCAGGAAAAAGCAAAACATTTCAGAATTGCACCTTGCAATGCGGAGAAATTACTGTTTGTGCATTTACAATATTCATTGATTTTTGCCATTGAAAAACGTCCAGAAATGATTGAAGCTACTGACTGAATGAAAGGAGCTGGCATCTCACTCTCTTTGAATCTTCTTTATCATGCTAAGAGGAGCAGGAAAAAGCAAAAAATTTCAGAATTGCACCTTGCAATGCGGAGAAATTACTGT
Source organism: Phyllobates terribilis (assembly GCF_046119375.1). NCBI lineage: Eukaryota > Metazoa > Chordata > Amphibia > Anura > Dendrobatidae > Phyllobates > Phyllobates terribilis. The sequence goes on from NW_027364836.1 coordinate 67,995, forward strand.
TTGTGCATTTACAATATTCATTGATTTTTGCCATTGAAAAACATCATGTTATTCATATACCAGAAATGTTTGAAGCTACTGACTGAATGAAAGGAGCTGGCATCTCACTCTCTTTGAATCTTCTTTATCATGCTAAGAGGAGCAGGAAAAAGCAAAAAATTTCAGAATTGCACCTTGCAATGCGGAGAAATTACTGTTTGTGCATTTACAATATTCATTGATTTTTGCCATTGAAAAACGTCCAGAAATGATTGAAGCTACTGACTGAATGAAAGGAGCTGGCATCTCACTCTCTTTGAATCTTCTTTATCATGCTAAGAGGAGCAGGAAAAAGCAAAAAATTTCAGAATTGCACCTTGCAATGCGGAGAAATTACTGTTTGTGCATTTACAATATTCATTGATTTTTGCCATTGAAAAACATCATGTTATTCATATACCAGAAATGTTTGAAGCTACTGACTGAATGAAAGGAGCTGACATCTCACGCTCTTTGAATCTTCTTTATCATGCTAAGAGGAGCAGGAAAAAGCAAAAAATTTCAGAATTGCACCTTGCAATGCGGAGAAATTACTGTTTGTGCATTTACAATATTCATTGATTTTTGCCATTGAAAAACGTCCAGAAATGATTGAAGCTACTGACTGAATGAAAGGAGCTGGCATCTCACTCTCTTTGAATCTTCTTTATCATGCTAAGAGGAGCAGGAAAAAGCAAAAAAATTCAGAATTGCACCTTGCAATGCGGAGAAATTACTGTTTGTGCATTTACAATATTCATTGATTTTTGCCATTGAAAAACATCATGTTATTCATATACCAGAAATGTTTGAAGCTACTGACTGAATGAAAGGAGCTGGCATCTCACTCTCTTTGAATCTTCTTTATCATGCTAAGAGGAGCAGGAAAAAGCAAAAAATTTCAGAATTGCACCTTGCAATGCGGAAAAATTACTGTTTGTGCATTTACAATATTCATTGATTTTTGCCATTGAAAAACATCATGTTATTCATATACCAGAAATGTTTGAAGCTACTGACTGAATGAAAGGAGCTGGCATCTCACTCTCTTTGAATCTTCTTTATCATGCTAAGAGGAGCAGGAAAAAGCAAAAAATTTCAGAATTGCACCTTGCAATGCGGAGAAATTACTGTTTGTGCATTTACAATATTCATTGATTTTTGCCATTGAAAAACGTCCAGAAATGATTGAAGCTACTGACTGAATGAAAGGAGCTGGCATCTCACTCTCTTTGAATCTTCTTTATCATGCTAAGAGGAGCAGGAAAAAGCAAAACATTTCAGAATTGCACCTTGCAATGCGGAGAAATTACTGTTTGTGCATTTACAACATTCATTGATTTTTGCCATTGAAAAACGTCCAGAAATGATTGAAGCTACTGACTGAATGAAAGGAGCTGGCATCTCACTCTCTTTGAATCTTCTTTATCATGCTAAGAGGAGCAGGAAACAGCAAAAAATTTCAGAATTGCACCTTGCAATGCGGAGAAATTACTGTTTGTGCATTTACAATATTCATTGATTTTTGCCATTGAAAAACGTCCAGAAATGATTGAAGCTACTGACTGAATGAAAGGAGCTGGCATCTCACTCTCTTTGAATCTTCTTTATCATGCTAAGAGGAGCAGGAAAAAGCAAAAAATTTCAGAATTGCACCTTGCAATGCGGAGAAATTACTGTTTGTGCATTTACAAAATTCATTGATTTTTGCCATTGAAAAACATCATGTTATTCATATACCAGAAATGTTTGAAGCTACTGACTGAATGAAAGGAGCTGGCATCTCACTCTCTTTGAATCTTCTTTATCATGCTAAGAGGAGCAGGAAAAAGCAAAAAATTTCAGAATTGCACCTTGCAATGCGGAGAAATTACTGTTTGTGCATTTACAATATTCATTGATTTTTGCCATTGAAAAACGTCCAGAAATGATTGAAGCTACTGACTGAATGAAAGGAGCTGGCATCTCACTCTCTTTGAATCTTGTTTATCATGCTAAGAGGAGCAGGAAAAAGCAAAAAATTTCAGAATTGCACCTTGCAATGCGGAGAAATTACTGTTTGTGCATTTACAATATTCATTGATTTTTGCCATTGAAAAACATCATGTTATTCATATACCAGAAATGATTGAAGCTACTGACTGAATGAAAGGAGCTGGCATCTCACTCTCTTTGAATCTTCTTTATCATGCTAAGAGGAGCAGGAAAAAGTAAAAAATTTCAGAATTGCACCTTGCAATGCGGAGAAATTACTGTTTGTGCATTTATAATATTCAATGATTTTTGCCATTGAAAAACGTCCAGAAATGATTGAAGCTACTGACTGAACGAAAGGAGCTGGCATCTCACTCTCTTTGAATCTTCTTTATCATGCTAAGAGGAGCAGGAAAAAGCAAAAAATTTCAGAATTGCACCTTGCAATGCGGAGAAATTACTGTTTGTGCATTTACAATATTCATTGATTTTTGCCATTGAAAAACGTCCAGAAATGATTGAAGCTACTGACTGAATGAAAGGAGCTGGCATCTCACTCTCTTTGAATCTTCTTTATCATGCTAAGAGGAGCAGGAAAAAGCAAAAAATTTCAGAATTGCACCTTGCAATGCGGAGAAATTACTGTTTGTGCATTTACAATATTCATTGATTTTTGCCATTGAAAAACATCATGTTATTCATATACCAGAAATGTTTGAAGCTACTGACTGAATGAAAGGAGCTGACATCTCACGCTCTTTGAATCTTCTTTATCATGCTAAGAGGAGCAGGAAAAAGCAAAAAATTTCAGAATTGCACCTTGCAATGCGGAGAAATTACTGTTTGTGCATTTACAATATTCATTGATTTTTGCCATTGAAAAACGTCCAGAATTGATTGAAGCTACTGACTGAATGAAAGGAGCTGGCATCTCACTCTCTTTGAATCTTCTTTATCATGCTAAGAGGAGCAGGAAAAAGCAAAAAATTTCAGAATTGCACCTTGCAATGCGGAGAAATTACTGTTTGTGCATTTACAATATTCATTGATTTTTTCCATTGAAAAACATCATGTTATTCATATACCAGAAATGTTTGAAGCTACTGACTGAATGAAAGGAGCTGGCATCTCACTCTCTTTGAATCTTCTTTATCATGCTAAGAGGAGCAGGAAAAAGCAAAAAATTTCAGAATTGCACCTTGCAATGCGGAGAAATTACTGTTTGTGCATTTACAATATTCATTGATTTTTGCCATTGAAAAACATCATGTTATTCATATACCAGAAATGTTTGAAGCTACTGACTGAATGAAAGGAGCTGGCATCTCACTCTCTTTGAATCTTCTTTATCATGCTAAGAGGAGCAGGGAAAAGCAAAAAATTTCAGAATTGCACCTTGCAATGTGGAGAAATTACTGTTTGTGCATTTACAATATTCATTGATTTTTACCATTGAAAAACGTCCAGAAATGATTGAAGCTACTGACTGAATGAAAGTAGCTGGCATCTCACTCTCTTTGAATCTTCTTTATCATGCTAAGACGAGCAGGAAAAAGCAAAAAATTTCAGACTTGCACCTTGCAATGCGGAGAAATTACTGTTTGTGCATTTACAATATTCATTGATTTTTGCCATTGAAAAACATCATGTTATTCATATACCAGAAATGTTTGAAGCTACTGACTGAATGAAAGGAGCTGGCATCTCACTCTCTTTGAATCTTCTTTATCATGCTAAGAGGAGCAGGAAAAAGCAAAAAATTTCAGAATTGCACCTTGCAATGCGGAGAAATTACTGTTTGTGCATTTACAATATTCATTGATTTTTGCCATTGAAAAACGTCCAGAAATGATTGAAGCTAATGACTGAATGAAAGGAGCTGGCATCTCACTCTCTTTGAATCTTGTTTATCATGCTAAGAGGAGCAGGAAAAAGCAAAAAATTTCAGAATTGCACCTTGCAATGCGGAGAAATTACTGTTTGTGCATTTACAATATTCATTGATTTTTGCCATTGAAAAACATCATGTTATTCATATACCAGAAATGATTGAAGCTACTGACTGAATGAAAGGAGCTGGCATCTCACTCTCTTTGAATCTTCTTTATCATGCTAAGAGGAGCAGGAAAAAGTAAAAAATTTCAGAATTGCACCTTGCAATGCGGAGAAATTACTGTTTGTGCATTTATAATATTCAATGATTTTTGCCATTGAAAAACGTCCAGAAATGATTGAAGCTACTGACTGAACGAAAGGAGCTGGCATCTCACTCTCTTTGAATCTTCTTTATCATGCTAAGAGGAGCAGGAAAAAGCAAAAAATTTCAGAATTGCACCTTGCAATGCGGAGAAATTACTGTTTGTGCATTTACAATATTCATTGATTTTTGCCATTGAAAAACGTCCAGAAATGATTGAAGCTACTGACTGAATGAAAGGAGCTGGCATCTCACTCTCTTTGAATCTTCTTTATCATGCTAAGAGGAGCAGGAAAAAGCAAAAAATTTCAGAATTGCACCTTGCAATGCGGAGAAATTACTGTTTGTGCATTTACAATATTCATTGATTTTTGCCATTGAAAAACATCATGTTATTCATATACCAGAAATGTTTGAAGCTACTGACTGAATGAAAGGAGCTGACATCTCACGCTCTTTGAATCTTCTTTATCATGCTAAGAGGAGCAGGAAAAAGCAAAAAATTTCAGAATTGCACCTTGCAATGCGGAGAAATTACTGTTTGTGCATTTACAATATTCATTGATTTTTGCCATTGAAAAACGTCCAGAATTGATTGAAGCTACTGACTGAATGAAAGGAGCTGGCATCTCACTCTCTTTGAATCTTCTTTATCATGCTAAGAGGAGCAGGAAAAAGCAAAAAATTTCAGAATTGCACCTTGCAATGCGGAGAAATTACTGTTTGTGCATTTACAATATTCATTGATTTTTGCCATTGAAAAACATCATGTTATTCATATACCAGAAATGTTTGAAGCTACTGACTGAATGAAAGGAGCTGGCATCTCACTCTCTTTGAATCTTCTTTATCATGCTAAGAGGAGCAGGAAAAAGCAAAAAATTTCAGAATTGCACCTTGCAATGCGGAGAAATTACTGTTTGTGCATTTACAATATTCATTGATTTTTGCCATTGAAAAACATCATGTTATTCATATACCAGAAATGTTTGAAGCTACTGACTGAATGAAAGGAGCTGGCATCTCACTCTCTTTGAATCTTCTTTATCATGCTAAGAGGAGCAGGGAAAAGCAAAAAATTTCAGAATTGCACCTTGCAATGTGGAGAAATTACTGTTTGTGCATTTACAATATTCATTGATTTTTACCATTGAAAAACGTCCAGAAATGATTGAAGCTACTGACTGAATGAAAGTAGCTGGCATCTCACTCTCTTTGAATCTTCTTTATCATGCTAAGACGAGCAGGAAAAAGCAAAAAATTTCAGACTTGCACCTTGCAATGCGGAGAAATTACTGTTTGTGCAATTACAATATTCATTGATTTTTGCCATTGAAAAACATCATGTTATTCATATACCAGAAATGTTTGAAGCTACTGACTGAATGAAAGGAGCTGGCATCTCACTCTCTTTGAATCTTCTTTATCATGCTAAGAGGAGCAGGAAAAAGCGAAAAATTTCAGAATTGCACCTTGCAATGCGGAGAAATTACTGTTTGTGCATTTACAATATTCATTGATTTTTGCCATTGAAAAACGTCCAGAAATGATTGAAGCTACTGACTGAATGAAAGGAGCTGGCACCTCACTCTCTTTGAATCTTCTTTATCATGCTAAGAGGAGCAGGAAAAAGCAAAAAATTTCAGAATTGCACCTTGCAATGTGGAGAAATTACTGTTTGTGCATTTACAATATTCATTGATTTTTACCATTGAAAAACGTCCAGAAATGATTGAAGCTACTGACTGAATGAAAGTAGCTGGCATCTCACTCTCTTTGAATCTTCTTTATCATGCTAAGACGAGCAGGAAAAAGCAAAAAATTTCAGACTTGCACCTTGCAATGCGGAGAAATTACTGTTTGTGCATTTACAATATTCATTGATTTTTGCCATTGAAAAACATCATGTTATTCATATACCAGAAATGTTTGAAGCTACTGACTGAATGAAAGGAGCTGGCATCTCACTCTCTTTGAATCTTCTTTATCATGCTAAGAGGAGCAGGAAAAAGCAAAAAATTTCAGAATTGCACCTTGCAATGCGGAGAAATTACTGTTTGTGCATTTACAATATTCATTGATTTTTGCCATTGAAAAACGTCCAGAAATGATTGAAGCTACTGACTGAATGAAAGGAGCTGGCATCTCACTCTCTTTGAATCTTCTTTATCATGCTAAGAGGAGCAGGAAAAAGCAAAAAATTTCAGAATTGCACCTTGCAATGCGGAGAAATTACTGTTTGTGCATTTACAATATTCATTGATTTTTGCCATTGAAAAACGTCCAGAAATGATTGAAGCTACTGACTGAATGAAAGGAGCTGGCATCTCACTCTCTTTGAATCTTCTTTATCATGCTAAGAGGAGCAGGAAAAAGCAAAAAATTTCAGAATTGCACCTTGCAATGCGGAGAAATTACTGTTTGTGCATTTACAATATTCATTGATTTTTGCCATTGAAAAACATGTTATTCATATACCAGAAATGTTTGAAGCTACTGACTGAATGAAAGGAGCTGGCACCTCACTCTCTTTGAATCTTCTTTATCATGCTAAGAGGAGCGGGAAAAAGCAAAAAATTTCAGAATTGCACCTTGCAATGCGGAGAAATTACTGTTTGTGCATTTACAATATTCATTGATTTTTGCCATTGAAAAACGTCCAGAAATGATTGAAGGTACTGACTGAATGAAAGGAGCTGGCATCTCACTCTCTTTGAATGTTCTTTATCATGCTAAGAGGAGCAGGAAAAAGCAAAAAATTTCAGAATTGCACCTTGCAATGCGGAGAAATTACTGTTTGTGCATTTACAAAATTCATTGATTTTTGCCATTGAAAAACGTCCAGAAATGATTGAAGCTACTGACTGAATGAAAGGAGCTGGCATCTCACTCTCTTTGAATCTTCTTTATCATGCTAAGAGGAGCAGGAAAAAGCAAAAAATTTCAGAATTGCACCTTGCAATGCGGAGAAATTACAGTTTGTGCATTTACAATATTCATTGATTTTTACCATTGAGAAACGTCCAGAAATGATTGAAGCTACTGACTGAATGAAAGGAGCTGGCATCTCACTCTCTTTGAATCTTTATCATGCTAAGAGGAGCAGGAAAAAGCAAAAAATTTCAGAATTGCACCTTGCAATGCGGAGAAATTACTGTTTGTGCATTTACAATATTCATTGATTTTGCCATTGAAAAACATCATGTTATTCATATACCAGAAATGTTTGAAGCTACTGACTGAATGAAAGGAGCTGGCATCTCACTCTCTTTGAATCTTCTTTATCATGCTAAGAGGAGCAGGAAAAAGCAAAAAATTTCAGAATTGCACCTTGCAATGTGGAGAAATTACTGTTTGTGCATTTACAATATTCATTGATTTTTGCCATTGAAAAACGTCCAGAAATGATTGAAGGTACTGACTGAATGAAAGGAGCTGGCATCTCACTCTCTTTGAATCTTCTTTATCATGCTAAGAGGAGCAGGAAAAAGCAAAAAATTTCAGAATTGCACCTTGCAATGCGGAGAAATTACTGTTTGTGCATTTACAAAATTCATTGATTTTTGCCATTGAAAAACGTCCAGAAATGATTGAAGCTACTGACTGAATGAAAGGAGCTGGCATCTCACTCTCTTTGAATCTTCTTTATCATGCTAAGAGGAGCAGGAAAAAGCAAAAAATTTCAGAATTGCACCTTGCAATGCGGAGAAATTACAGTTTGTGCATTTACAATATTCATTGATTTTTGCCATTGAGAAACGTCCAGAAATGATTGAAGCTACTGACTGAATGAAAGGAGCTGGCATCTCACTCTCTTTGAATCTTTATCATGCTAAGAGGAGCAGGAAAAAGCAAAAAATTTCAGAATTGCACCTTGCAATGCGGAGAAATTACTGTTTGTGCATTTACAATATTCATTGATTTTGCCATTGAAAAACATCATGTTATTCATATACCAGAAATGTTTGAAGCTACTGACTGAATGAAAGGAGCTGGCATTTCACTCTCTTTGAATCTTCTTTATCATGCTAAGAGGAGCAGGAAAAAGCAAAAAATTTCAGAATTGCACCTTGCAATGTGGAGAAATTACTGTTTGTGCATTTACAATATTCATTGATTTTTGCCATTGAAAAACGTCCAGAAATGATTGAAGGTACTGACTGAATGAAAGGAGCTGGCATCTCACTCTCTTTGAATCTTCTTTATCATGCTAAGAGGAGCAGGAAAAAGCAAAAAATTTCAGAATTGCACCTTGCAATGCGGAGAAATTACTGTTTGTGCATTTACAAAATTCATTGATTTTTGCCATTGAAAAACGTCCAGAAATGATTGAAGCTACTGACTGAATGAAAGGAGCTGGCATCTCACTCTCTTTGAATCTTCTTTATCATGCTAAGAGGAGCAGGAAAAAGCAAAAAATTTCAGAATTGCACCTTGCAATGCGGAGAAATTACAGTTTGTGCATTTACAATATTCATTGATTTTTGCCATTGAGAAACGTCCAGAAATGATTGAAGCTACTGACTGAATGAAAGGAGCTGGCATCTCACTCTCTTTGAATCTTTATCATGCTAAGAGGAGCAGGAAAAAGCAAAAAATTTCAGAATTGCACCTTGCAATGCGGAGAAATTACTGTTTGTGCATTTACAATATTCATTGATTTTGCCATTGAAAAACATCATGTTATTCATATACCAGAAATGTTTGAAGCTACTGACTGAATGAAAGGAGCTGGCATCTCACTCTCTTTGAATCTTCTTTATCATGCTAAGAGGAGCAGGAAAAAGCAAAAAATTTCAGAATTGCACCTTGCAATGTGGAGAAATTACTGTTTGTGCATTTACAATATTCATTGATTTTTACCATTGAAAAACGTCCAGAAATGATTGAAGCTACTGACTGAATGAAAGTAGCTGGCATCTCACTCTCTTTGAATCTTCTTTATCATGCTAAGAGGAGCAGGAAAAAGCAAAAAATTTCAGACTTGCACCTTGCAATGCGGAGAAATTACTGTTTGTGCATTTACAATATTCATTGATTTTTGCCATTGAAAAACATCATGTTATTCATATACCAGAAATGTTTGAAGCTACTGACTGAATGAAAGGAGCTGGCATCTCACTCTCTTTGAATCTTCTTTATCATGCTAAGAGGAGCAGGAAAAAGCAAAAAATTTCAGAATTGCACCTTGCAATGCGGAGAAATTACTGTTTGTGCATTTACAATATTCATTGATTTTTGCCATTGAAAAACATCATGTTATTCATATACCAGAAATGTTTGAAGCTACTGACTGAATGAAAGGAGCTGACATCTCACTCTCTTTGAATCTTCTTTATCATGCTAAGAGGAGCAGGAAAAAGCAAAAAATTTCAGAATTGCACCTTGCAATGCGGAGAAATTACTGTTTGTGCATTTACAATATTCATTGATTTTTGCCATTGAAAAACGTCCAGAAATGATTGAAGCTACTGACTGAATGAAAGGAGCTGGCATCTCACTCTCTTTGAATCATGCTAAGAGGAGCAGGAAAAAGCAAAAAATTTCAGAATTGCACCTTGCAATGCGGAGAAATTACTGTTTGTGCATTTACAATATTCATTGATTTTTGCCATTGAAAAACATCATGTTATTCATATACCAGAAATGTTTGAAGCTACTGACTGAATGAAAGGAGCTGGCATCTCACTCTCTTTGAATCTTCTTTATCATGCTAAGAGGAGCAGGAAAAAGCAAAAAATTTTATAATTGCACCTTGCAATGTGGAGAAATTACTGTTTGTGCATTTACAATATTCATTGATTTTTACCATTGAAAAACGTCCAGAAATGATTGAAGCTACTGACTGAATGAAAGTAGATGGCATCTCACTCTCTTTGAATCTTCTTTATCATGCTAAGAGGAGCAGGAAAAAGCAAAAAATTTCAGACTTGCACCTTGCAATGCGGAGAAATTACTGTTTGTGCATTTACAATATTCATTGATTTTTGCCATTGAAAAACATCATGTTATTCATATACCAGAAATGTTTGAAGCTACTGACTGAATGAAAGGAGCTGGCATCTCACTCTCTTTGAATCTTCTTTATCATGCTAAGAGGAGCAGGAAAAAGCAAAAAATTTCAGAATTGCACCTTGCAATGCGGAGAAATTACTGTTTGTGCATTTACAATATTCATTGATTTTTGCCATTGAAAAACGTCCAGAAATGATTGAAGCTACTGACTGAATGAAAGGAGCTGGCATCTCACTCTCTTTGAATCTTCTTTATCATGCTAAGAGGAGCAGGAAAAAGCAAAAAATTTCAGAATTGCACCTTGCAATGCGGAGAAATTACTGTTTGTGCATTTACAATATTCATTGATTTTTACCATTGAAAAACGTCCAGAAATGATTGAAGCTACTGACTGAATGAAAGTAGCTGGCATCTCACTCTCTTTGAATCTTCTTTATCATGCTAAGAGGAGCAGGAAAAAGCAAAAAATTTCAGACTTGCACCTTGCAATGCGGAGAAATTACTGTTTGTGCATTTACAATATTCATTGATTTTTGCCATTGAAAAACATCATGTTATTCATATACCAGAAATGTTTGAAGCTACTGACTGAATGAAAGGAGCTGGCATCTCACTCTCTTTGAATCTTCTTTATCATGCTAAGAGGAGCAGGAAAAAGCAAAAAATTTCAGAATTGCACCTTGCAATGCGGAGAAATTACTGTTTGTGCATTTACAATATTCATTGATTTTTGCCATTGAAAAACATCATGTTATTCATATACCAGAAATGTTTGAAGCTACTGACTGAATGAAAGGAGCTGACATCTCACTCTCTTTGAATCTTCTTTATCATGCTAAGAGGAGCAGGAAAAAGCAAAAAATTTCAGAATTGCACCTTGCAATGCGGAGAAATTACTGTTTGTGCATTTACAATATTCATTGATTTTTGCCATTGAAAAACGTCCAGAAATGATTGAAGCTACTGACTGAATGAAAGGAGCTGGCTTCTCACTCTCTTTGAATCATGCTAAGAGGAGCAGGAAAAAGCAAAAAATTTCAGAATTGCACCTTGCAATGCGGAGAAATTACTGTTTGTGCATTTACAATATTCATTGATTTTTGCCATTGAAAAACATCATGTTATTCATATACCAGAAATGTTTGAAGCTACTGACTGAATGAAAGGAGCTGGCATCTCACTCTCTTTGAATCTTCTTTATCATGCTAAGAGGAGCAGGAAAAAGCAAAAAAATTTAGAATTGCACCTTGCAATGTGGAGAAATTACTGTTTGTGCATTTACAATATTCATTGATTTTTACCATTGAAAAACGTCCAGAAATGATTGAAGCTACTGACTGAATGAAAGTAGCTGGCATCTCACTCTCTTTGAATCTTCTTTATCATGCTAAGAGGAGCAGGAAAAAGCAAAAAATTTCAGACTTGCACCTTGCAATGCGGAGAAATTACTGTTTGTGCATTTACAATATTCATTGATTTTTGCCATTGAAAAACATCATGTTATTCATATACCAGAAATGTTTGAAGCTACTGACTGAATGAAAGGAGCTGGCATCTCACTCTCTTTGAATCTTCTTTATCATGCTAAGAGGAGCAGGAAAAAGCAAAAAATTTCAGAATTGCACCTTGCAATGCGGAGAAATTACTGTTTGTGCATTTACAATATTCATTGATTTTTGCCATTGAAAAACGTCCAGAAATGATTGAAGCTACTGACTGAATGAAAGGAGCTGGCATCTCACTCTCTTTGAATCTTCTTTATCATGCTAAGAGGAGCAGGAAAAAGCAAAAAATTTCAGAATTGCACCTTGCAATGCGGAGAAATTACTGTTTGTGCATTTACAATATTCATTGATTTTTGCCATTGAAAAACGTCCAGAAATGATTGAAGCTACTGACTGAATGAAAGGAGCTGGCATCTCACTCTCTTTGAATCTTCTTTATCATGCTAAGAGGAGCAGGAAAAAGCAAAAAATTTCAGAATTGCACCTTGCAATGCGGAGAAATTACTGTTTGTGCATTTACAATATTCATTGATTTTTGCCATTGAAAAACATGTTATTCATATACCAGAAATGTTTGAAGCTACTGACTGAATGAAAGGAGCTGGCACCTCAATCTCTTTGAATCTTCTTTATCATGCTAAGAGGAGCGGGAAAAAGCAAAAAATTTCAGAATTGCACCTTGCAATGCGGAGAAATTACTGTTTGTGCATTTACAATATTCATTGATTTTTGCCATTGAAAAATGTCCAGAAATGATTGAAGGTACTGACTGAATGAAAGGAGCTGGCATCTCACTCTCTTTGAATCTACTTTATCATGCTAAGAGGAGCAGGAAAAAGCAAAAAATTTCAGAATTGCACCTTGCAATGCGGAGAAATTACTGTTTGTGCATTTACAATATTCATTGATTTTTGCCATTGAAAAACGTCCAGAAATGATTGAAGCTACTGACTGAATGAAAGGAGCTGGCATCTCACTCTCTTTGAATCTTCTTTATCATGCTAAGAGGAGCAGGAAAAAGCAAAAAATTTCAGAATTGCACCTTGCAATGCGGAGAAATTACTGTTTGTGCATTTACAATATTCATTGATTTTTGCCATTGAAAAACATCCAGAAATGATTGAAGCTACTGACTGAATGAAAGGAGCTGGCATCTCACTCTCTTTGAATCTTCTTTATCATGCTAAGAGGAGCAGGAAAAAGCAAAAAATTTCAGAATTGCACCTTGCAATGCGGAGAAATTACTGTTTGTGCATTTACAATATTCATTGATTTTTGCCATTGAAAAACATCATGTTATTCATATACCAGAAATGTTTGAAGCTACTGACTGAATGAAAGGAGCTGGCATCTCACTCTCTTTGAATCTTCTTTATCATGCTAAGAGGAGCAGGAAAAAGCAAAAAATTTCAGAATTGCACCTTGCAATGTGGAGAAATTACTGTTTGTGCATTTACAATATTCATTGATTTTTACCATTGAAAAACGTCCAGAAATGATTGAAGCTACTGACTGAATGAAAGTAGCTGGCATCTCACTCTCTTTGAATCTTCTTTATCATGCTAAGAGGAGCAGGAAAAAGCAAAAAATTTCAGACTTGCACCTTGCAATGCGGAGAAATTACTGTTTGTGCATTTACAATATTCATTGATTTTTGCCATTGAAAAACATCATGTTATTCATATACCAGAAATGTTTGAAGCTACTGACTGAATGAAAGGAGCTGGCATCTCACTCTCTTTGAATCTTCTTTATCATGCTAAGAGGAGCAGGAAAAAGCAAAAAATTTCAGAATTGCACCTTGCAATGCGGAGAAATTACTGTTTGTGCATTTACAATATTCATTGATTTTTGCCATTGAAAAACATAATGTTATTCATATACCAGAAATGTTTGAAGCTACTGACTGAATGAAAGGAGCTGGCATCTCAATCTCTTTGAATCTTCTTTATCATGCTAAGAGGAGCATGAAAAAGCAAAAAATTTCAGAATTGCACCTTGCAATGTGGAGAAATTACTGTTTGTGCATTTACAATATTCATTGATTTTTACCATTGAAAAACGTCCAGAAATGATTGAAGCTACTGACTGAATGAAAGTAGCTGGCATCTCACTCTCTTTGAATCTTCTTTATCATGCTAAGAGGAGCAGGAAAAAGCAAAAAATTTCAGACTTGCACCTTGCAATGCGGAGAAATTACTGTTTGTGCATTTACAATATTCATTGATTTTTGCCATTGAAAAACATCATGTTATTCATATACCAGAAATGTTTGAAGCTACTGACTGAATGAAAGGAGCTGGCATCTCACTCTCTTTGAATCTTCTTTATCATGCTAAGAGGAGCAGAAAAAAGCAAAAAATTTCAGACTTGCACCTTGCAATGCGGAGAAATTACTGTTTGTGCATTTACAATATTCATTGATTTTTGCCATTGAAAAACATTATGTTATTCATATACCAGAAATGTTTGAAGCTACTGACTGAATGAAAGGAGCTGGCATCTCACTCTCTTTGAATCTTCTTTATCATGCTAAGAGGAGCAGGAAAAAGCAAAAAATTTCAGAATTGCACCTTGCAATGCGGAGAAATTACTGTTTGTGCATTTACAATATTCATTGATTTTTGCCATTGAAAAACGTCCAGAAATGATTGAAGGTACTGACTGAATGAAAGGAGCTGGCATCTCACTCTCTTTGAATCTTCTTTATCATGCTAAGAGGAGCAGGAAAAAGCAAAAAATTTCAGAATTGCAACTTGCAATGCGGAGAAATTACTGTTTGTGCATTTACAATATTCATTGATTTTTGCCATTGAAAAACGTCCAGAAATGATTGAAGCTACTGACTGAATGAAAGGAGCTGGCATCTCACTCTCTTTGAATCTTCTTTATCATGCTAAGTGGAGCAGGAAAAAGCAAAAAATTTCAGAATTGCACCTTGCAATGCGGAGAAATTACAGTTTGTGCATTTACAATATTCATTGATTTTTGCCATTGAAAAACGTCCAGAAATGATTGAAGCTACTGACTGAATGAAAGGAGCTGGCATCTCACTCTCTTTGAATCTTCTTTATCATGCTAAGAGGAGCAGGAAAAAGCAAAAAATTTCAGAATTGCACCTTGCAATGCGGAGAAATTACTGTTTGTGCATTTACAATATTCGTTGATTTTTGCCATTGAAAAACGTCCAGAAATGATTGAAGCTACTGACTGAATGAAAGGAGCTGGCATCTCACTCTCTTTGAATCTTCTTTATCATGCTAAGAGGAGCAGGAAAAAGCAAAAAATTTCAGAATTGCACCTTGCAATGCGGAGAAATTACAGTTTGTGCATTTACAATATTCATTGATTTTTGCCATTGAAAAACGTCCAGAAATGATTGAAGCTACTGACTGAATGAAAGGAGCTGGCATCTCACTCTCTTTGAATCTTCTTTATCATGCTAAGAGGAGCAGGAAAAAGCAAAAAATTTCAAAATTGCACCTTGCAATGCGGAGAATTTACTGTTTGTGCATTTACAATATTCATTGATTTTTGCCATTGAAAAACATGTTATTCATATACCAGAAATGTTTGAAGCTCCTGACTGAATGAAAGGAGCTGGCACCTCACTCTCTTTGAATCTTCTTTATCATGCTAAGAGGAGCAGGAAAAAGCAAAAAATTTCAGAATTGCACCTTGCAATGCGGAGAAATTACTGTTTGTGCATTTACAATATTCATTGATTTTTGCCATTGAAAAACGTCCAGAAATGATTGAAGCTACTGACTGAATGAAAGGAGCTGGCATCTCACTCTCTTTGAATGTTCTTTATCATGCTAAGAGGAGCAGGAAAAAGCAAAAAATTTCAGAATTGCACCTTGCAATGCGGAGAAATTACTGTTTGTGCATTTACAATATTCATTGATTTTTGCCATTGAAAAATGTCCAGAAATGATTGAAGCTACTGACTGAATGAAAGGAGCTGGCATCTCACTCTCTTTGAATCTTCTTTATCATGCTAAGAGGAGCAGGAAAAAGCAAAAAATTTCAGAATTGCGCCTTGCAATGCGGAGAAATTACTGTTTGTGCATTTACAAAATTCATTGATTTTTGCCATTGAAAAACATCATGTTATTCATATACCAGAAATGATTGAAGCTACTGACTGAAGGAAAGGAGCTGGCATCTCACTCTCTTTGAATCTTCTTTATCATGCTAAGAGGAGTAGGAAAAAGAAAAAATTTTCAGAATTGCACCTTGCAATGCGGAGAATTTACTGTTTGTGCATTTACAATATTCATTGATTTTTGCCATTGAAAAACGTCCAGAAATGATTGAAGCTACTGACTGAATGAAAGGAGCTGGCATCTCACTCTCTTTGAATCTTCTTTATCATGCTAAGAGGAGCAGGAAAAAGCAAAAAATTTCAGAATTGCAACTTGCAATGCGGAGAAATTACAGTTTGTGCATTTACAATATTCATTGATTTTTGCCATTGAAAAACGTCCAGAAATGATTGAAGCTACTGACTGAATGAAAGGAGCTGGCATCTCACTCTCTTTGAATCTTCTTTATCATGCTAAGAGGAGCAGGAAAAAGCAAACAATTTCAGAATTGCACCTTGCAATGCGGAGAAATTACTGTTTGTGCATTTACAATATTCGTTGATTTTTGCCATTGAAAAACGTCCAGAAATGATTGAAGCTACTGACTGAATGAAAGGAGCTGGCATCTCACTCTCTTTGAATCTTCTTTATCATGCTAAGAGGAGCAGGAAAAAGCAAAAAATTTCAGAATTGCACCTTGCAATGCGGAGAAATTACTGTTTGTGCATTTACAATATTCATTGATTTTTGCCATTGAAAAACATCATGTTATTCATATACCAGAAATGTTTGAAGCTACTGACTGAATGAAAGGAGCTGGCATCTCACTCTCTTTGAATCTTCTTTATCATGCTAAGAGGAGCAGGAAAAAGCAAAAAATTTCAGAATTGCACCTTGCAATGCGGAGAAATTACTGTTTGTGCATTTACAATATTCATTGATTTTTGCCATTGAAAAACATAATGTTATTCATATACCAGAAATGTTTGAAGCTACTGACTGAATGAAAGGAGCTGGCATCTCAATCTCTTTGAATCTTCTTTATCATGCTAAGAGGAGCATGAAAAAGCAAAAAATTTCAGAATTGCACCTTGCAATGTGGAGAAATTACTGTTTGTGCATTTACAATATTCATTGATTTTTACCATTGAAAAACGTCCAGAAATGATTGAAGCTACTGACTGAATGAAAGTAGCTGGCATCTCACTCTCTTTGAATCTTCTTTATCATGCTAAGAGGAGCAGGAAAAAGCAAAAAATTTCAGACTTGCACCTTGCAATGCGGAGAAATTACTGTTTGTGCATTTACAATATTCATTGATTTTTGCCATTGAAAAACATCATGTTATTCATATACCAGAAATGTTTGAAGCTACTGACTGAATGAAAGGAGCTGGCATCTCACTCTCTTTGAATCTTCTTTATCATGCTAAGAGGAGCAGAAAAAAGCAAAAAATTTCAGACTTGCACCTTGCAATGCGGAGAAATTACTGTTTGTGCATTTACAATATTCATTGATTTTTGCCATTGAAAAACATCATGTTATTCATATACCAGAAATGTTTGAAGCTACTGACTGAATGAAAGGAGCTGGCATCTCACTCTCTTTGAATCTTCTTTATCATGCTAAGAGGAGCAGGAAAAAGCAAAAAATTTCAGAATTGCACCTTGCAATGCGGAGAAATTACTGTTTGTGCATTTACAATATTCATTGATTTTTGCCATTGAAAAACGTACAGAAATGATTGAAGGTACTGACTGAATGAAAGGAGCTGGCATCTCACTCTCTTTGAATCTTCTTTATCATGCTAAGAGGAGCAGGAAAAAGCAAAAAATTTCAGAATTGCAACTTGCAATGCGGAGAAATTACTGTTTGTGCATTTACAATATTCATTGATTTTTGCCATTGAAAAACGTCCAGAAATGATTGAAGCTACTGACTGAATGAAAGGAGCTGGCATCTCACTCTCTTTGAATCTTCTTTATCATGCTAAGTGGAGCAGGAAAAAGCAAAAAATTTCAGAATTGCAGCTTGCAATGCGGAGAAATTACAGTTTGTGCATTTACAATATTCATTGATTTTTGCCATTGAAAAACGTCCAGAAATGATTGAAGCTACTGACTGAATGAAAGGAGCTGGCATCTCACTCTCTTTGAATCTTCTTTACCATGCTAAGAGGAGCAGGAAAAAGCAAAAAATTTCAGAATTGCACCTTGCAATGCGGAGAAATTACTGTTTGTGCATTTACAATATTCGTTGATTTTTGCCATTGAAAAACGTCCAGAAATGATTGAAGCTACTGACTGAATGAAAGGAGCTGGCATCTCACTCTCTTTGAATCTTCTTTATCATGCTAAGTGGAGCAGGAAAAAGCAAAAAATTTCAGAATTGCACCTTGCAATGCGGAGAAATTACAGTTTGTGCATTTACAATATTCATTGATTTTTGCCATTGAAAAACGTCCAGAAATGATTGAAGCTACTGACTGAATGAAAGGAGCTGGCATCTCACTCTCTTTGAATCTTCTTTATCATGCTAAGAGGAGCAGGAAAAAGCAAAAAATTTCAGAATTGCACCTTGCAATGCGGAGAATTTACTGTTTGTGCATTTACAATATTCATTGATTTTTGCCATTGAAAAACATGTTATTCATATACCAGAAATGTTTGAAGCTCCTGACTGAATGAAAGGAGCTGGCACC
Source organism: Phyllobates terribilis (assembly GCF_046119375.1). Lineage (NCBI taxonomy): Eukaryota > Metazoa > Chordata > Amphibia > Anura > Dendrobatidae > Phyllobates > Phyllobates terribilis. The sequence goes on from NW_027364836.1 coordinate 86,493, forward strand.
TCACTCTCTTTGAATCTTCTTTATCATGCTAAGAGGAGCAGGAAAAAGCAAAAAATTTCAGAATTGCACCTTGCAATGCGGAGAAATTACTGTTTGTGCATTTACAATATTCATTGATTTTTGCCATTGAAAAACGTCCAGAAACGATTGAAGCTACTGACTGAATGAAAGGAGCTGGCATCTCACTCTCTTTGAATCTTCTTTATCATGCTAAGAGGAGCAGGAAAAAGCAAAAAATTTCAGAATTGCACCTTGCAATGCGGAGAAATTACTGTTTGTGCATTTACAATATTCATTGATTTTTGCCATTGAAAAATGTCCAGAAATGATTGAAGCTACTGACTGAATGAAAGGAGCTGGCATCTCACTCTCTTTGAATCTTCTTTATCATGCTAAGAGGAGCAGGAAAAAGCAAAAAATTTCAGAATTGCGCCTTGCAATGCGGAGAAATTACTGTTTGTGCATTTACAAAATTCATTGATTTTTGCCATTGAAAAACATCATGTTATTCATATACCAGAAATGATTGAAGCTACTGACTGAAGGAAAGGAGCTGGCATCTCACTCTCTTTGAATCTTCTTTATCATGCTAAGAGGAGCAGGAAAAAGCAAAAAATTTCAGAATTGCACCTTGCAATGCGGAGAATTTACTGTTTGTGCATTTACAATATTCATTGATTTTTGCCATTGAAAAACGTCCAGAAATGATTGAAGCTACTGACTGAATGAAAGGAGCTGGCATCTCACTCTCTTTGAATCTTCTTTATCATGCTAAGAGGAGCAGGAAAAAGCAAAAAATTTCAGAATTGCACCTTGCAATGCGGAGAAATTACAGTTTGTGCATTTACAATATTCATTGATTTTTGCCATTGAAAAACGTCCAGAAATGATTGAAGCTACGGACTGAATGAAAGGAGCTGGCATCTCACTCTCTTTGAATCTTCATTATCATGCTAAGAGGAGCAGGAAAAAGCAAAAAATTTCAGAATTGCACCTTGCAATGCGGAGAAATTACTGTTTGTGCATTTACAATATTCATTGATTTTTGCCATTGAAAAACGTCCAGAAATGATTGAAGCTACTGACTGAATGAAAGGAGCTGGCATCTCACTCTCTTTGAATCTTCTTTATCATGCTAAGAGGAGCAGGAAAAAGCAAAAAATTTCAGAATTGCACCTTGCAATGCGGAGAAATTACAGTTTGTGCATTTACAATATTCATTGATTTTTGCCATTGAAAAACGTCCAGAAATGATTGAAGCTACTGACTGAATGAAAGGAGCTGGCATCTCACTCTCTTTGAATCTTCTTTATCATGCTAAGAGGAGCAGGAAAAAGCAAAAAATTTCAGAATTGCACCTTGCAATGCGGAGAAATTACTGTTTGTGCATTTACAATATTCATTGATTTTTGCCATTGAAAAACATGTTATTCATATACCAGAAATGTTTGAAGCTCCTGACTGAATGAAAGGAGCTGGCACCTCACTCTCTTTGAATCTTCTTTATCATGCTAAGAGGAGCAGGAAAAAGCAAAAAATTTCAGAATTGCACCTTGCAATGCGGAGAAATTACTGTTTGTGCATTTACAATATTCATTGATTTTTGCCATTGAAAAACGTCCAGAAATGATTGTAGCTACTGACTGAATGAAAGGAGCTGGCATCTCACTCTCTTTGAATCTTCTTTATCATGCTAAGAGGAGCAGGAAAAAGCAAAAAATTTCAGAATTGCACCTTGCAATGCGGAGAAATTACTGTTTGTGCATTTACAATATTCATTGATTTTTGCCATTGAAAAATGTCCAGAAATGATTGAAGCTACTGACTGAATGAAAGGAGCTGGCATCTCACTCTCTTTGAATCTTCTTTATCATGCTAAGAGGAGCAGGAAAAAGCAAAAAATTTCAGAATTGCGCCTTGCAATGCGGAGAAATTACTGTTTGTGCATTTACAAAATTCATTGATTTTTGCCATTGAAAAACATCATGTTATTCATATACCAGAAATGATTGAAGCTACTGACTGAAGGAAAGGAGCTGGCATCTCACTCTCTTTGAATCTTCTTTATCATGCTAAGAGGAGCAGGAAAAAGCAAAAAATTTCAGAATTGCACCTTGCAATGCGGAGAAATTACTGTTTGTGCATTTACAATATTCATTGATTTTTGCGATTGAAAAACATCATGTTATTCATATACCAGAAATGATTGAAGCTACTGACTGAATGAAAGGAGCTGGCATCTCACTCTCTTTGAATCTTCTTTATCATGCTAAGAGGAGCAGGAAAAAGCAAAAAATTTCAGAATTGCACCTTGCAATGCGGAGAAATTACAGTTTGTGCATTTACAATATTCATTGATTTTTGCCATTGAAAAACGTCCAGAAATGATTGAAGCTACTGACTGAATGAAAGGAGCTGGCATCTCACTCTCTTTGAATCTTCTTTATCATGCTAAGAGGAGCAGGAAAAAGCAAAAAATTTCAGAATTGCACCTTGCAATGCGGAGAAATTACTGTTTGTGCATTTACAATATTCATTGATTTTTGCCATTGAAAAACGTCCAGAAATGATTGAAGGTACTGACTGAATGAAAGGAGCTGGCATCTCACTCTCTTTGAAACTTCTTTATCATGCTAAGAGGAGCAGGAAAAAGCAAAAAATTTCAGAATTGCACCTTGCAATGCGGAGAAATTACTGTTTGTGCATTTACAATATTCATTGATTTTTGCCATTGAAAAACGTCCAGAAATGATTGAAGCTACTGACTGAATGAAAGGAGCTGGCATCTCACTCTCTTTGAATCTTCTTTATCATGCTAAGAGGAGCAGGAAAAAGCAAAAAATTTCAGAATTGCACCTTGCAATGCGGAGAAATTACTGTTTGTGCATTTACAATATTCATTGATTTTTGCCATTGAAAAATGTCCAGAAATGATTGAAGCTACTGACTGAATGAAAGGAGCTGGCATCTCACTCTCTTTGAATCTTCTTTATCATGCTAAGAGGAGCAGGAAAAAGCAAAAAATTTCAGAATTGCGCCTTGCAATGCGGAGAAATTACTGTTTGTGCATTTACAAAATTCATTGATTTTTGCCATTGAAAAACATCATGTTATTCATATACCAGAAATGATTGAAGCTACTGACTGAAGGAAAGGATCTGGCATCTCACTCTCTTTGAATCTTCTTTATCATGCTTAGAGGAGCAGGAAAAAGCAAAAAATTTCAGAATTGCACCTTGCAATGCGGAGAAATTACTGTTTGTGCATTTACAATATTCATTGATTTTTGCCATTGAAAAACGTCCAGAAATGATTGAAGCTACTGACTGAATGAAAGGAGCTGGCATCTCACTCTCGTTGAATCTTCTTTATCATGCTAAGAGGAGCAGGAAAAAGCAAAAAAATTCAGAATTGCACCTTGCAATGCGGAGAAATTACTGTTTGTGCATTTACAATATTCATTGATTTTTGCGATCGAAAAACATCATGTTATTCATATACCAGAAATGATTGAAGCTACTGACTGAATGAAAGGAGCTGGCATCTCACTCTCTTTGAATCTCCTTTATCATGCTAAGAGGAGCAGGAAAAAGCAAAAAATTTCAGAATTGCACCTTGCAATGCGGAGAAATTACAGTTTGTGCATTTACAATATTCATTGATTTTTGCCATTGAAAAACGTCCAGAAATGATTGAAGCTACTGACTGAATGAAAGGAGCTGGCATCTCACTCTCTTTGAATCTTCTTTATCATGCTAAGAGGAGCAGGAAAAAGCAAAAAATTTCAGAATTGCACCTTGCAATGCGGAGAAATTACTGTTTGTGCATTTACAATATTCATTGATTTTTGCCATTGAAAAATGTCCAGAAATGATTGAAGCTACTGACTGAATGAAAGGAGCTGGCATCTCACTCTCTTTGAATCTTCTTTATCATGCTAAGAGGAGCAGGAAAAAGCAAAAAATTTCAGAATTGCGCCTTGCAATGCGGAGAAATTACTGTTTGTGCATTTACAAAATTCATTGATTTTTGCCATTGAAAAACATCATGTTATTCATATACCAGAAATGATTGAAGCTACTGACTGAAGGAAAGGATCTGGCATCTCACTCTCTTTGAATCTTCTTTATCATGCTTAGAGGAGCAGGAAAAAGCAAAAAATTTCAGAATTGCACCTTGCAATGCGGAGAAATTACTGTTTGTGCATTTACAATATTCATTGATTTTTGCCATTGAAAAACGTCCAGAAATGATTGAAGCTACTGACTGAATGAAAGGAGCTGGCATCTCACTCTCTTTGAATCTTCTTTATCATGCTAAGAGGAGCAGGAAAAAGCAAAAAATTTCAGAATTGCACCTTGCAATGCGGAGAAATTACTGTTTGTGCATTTACAATATTCATTGATTTTTGCGATTGAAAAACATCATGTTATTCATATACCAGAAATGATTGAAGCTACTGACTGAATGAAAGGAGCTGGCATCTCACTCTCTTTGAATCTTCTTTATCATGCTAAGAGGAGCAGGAAAAAGTAAAAAATTTCAGAATTGCACCTTGCAATGCGGAGAAATTACTGTTTGTGCATTTACAATATTCATTGATTTTTGCCATTGAAAAACGTCCAGAAATGATTGAAGCTACTGACTGAATGAAAGGAGCTGGCATCTCACTCTCTTTGAATCTTCTTTATCATGCTAAGAGGAGCAGGAAAAAGCAAAAAATTTCAGAATTGCAACTTGCAATGCGGAGAAATTACTGTTTGTGCATTTACAATATTCATTGATTTTTGCGATTGAAAAACATCATGTTATTCATATACCAGAAATGATTGAAGCTACTGACTGAATGAAAGGAGCTGGCATCTCACTCTCTTTGAATCTTCTTTATCATGCTAAGAGGAGCAGGAAAAAGTAAAAAATTTCAGAATTGCACCTTGCAATGCGGAGAAATTACTGTTTGTGCATTTACAATATTCAATGATTTTTGCCATTGAAAAACGTCCAGAAAAGATTGAAGCTACTGACTGAATGAAATGAGCTGGCATCTCACTCTCTTTGAATCTTGTTTATCATGCTAAGAGGAGCAGGAAAAAGCAAAAAATTTCAGAATTGCACCTTGCAATGCGGAGAAATTACTGTTTGTGCATTTACAATATTCATTGATTTTTGCCATTGAAAAACGTCCAGAAATGATTGAAGCTACTGACTGAATGAAAGGAGCTGGCATCTTACTCTCTTTGAATCTTCTTTATCATGCTAAGAGGAGCAGGAAAAAGCAAAAAATTTCAGAATTGCACCTTGCAATGCGGAGAAATTACTGTTTGTGCATTTACAATATTCATTGATTTTTGCCATTGAAAAACATCATGTTATTCATATACCAGAAATGATTGAAGCTACTGACTGAAGGAAAGGATCTGGCATCTCACTCTCTTTGAATCTTCTTTATCATGCTAAGAGGAGCAGGAAAAAGCAAAAAATTTCAGAATTGCACCTTGCAATGCAGAGAAATTACTGTTTGTGCATTTACAATATTCATTGATTTTTGTCATTGAAAAACGTCCAGAAATGATTGAAGCTACTGACTGAATGAAAGGAGCTGGCATCTCACTCTCTTTGAATCTTCTTTATCATGCTAAGAGGAGCAGGAAAAAGCAAAAAATTTCAGAATTGCACCTTGCAATGCGGAGAAATTACTGTTTGTGCATTTACAATATTCATTGATTTTTGCCATTGAAAAATGTCCAGAAATGATTGAAGCTACTGACTGAATGAAAGGAGCTGGCATCTCACTCTCTTTGAATCTTCTTTATCATGCTAAGAGGAGCAGGAAAAAGCAAAAAATTTCAGAATTGCACCTTGCAATGCGGAGAAATTACTGTTTGTGCATTTACAATATTCATTGATTTTTGCCATTGAAAAACGTCCAGAAATGATTGAAGCTACTGACTGAATGAAAGGAGCTGGCATCTCACTCTCTTTGAATCTTCTTTATCATGCTAAGAGGAGCAGGAAAAAGCAAAAAATTTCAGAATTGCACCTTGCAATGCGGAGATATTACTGTTTGTGCATTTACAATATTCATTGATTTTTGCCATTGAAAAACGTCCAGAAATGATTGAAGCTACTGACTGAATGAAAGGAGCTGGCATCTCACTCTCTTTGAATCTTCTTTATCATGCTAAGAGGAGCAGGAAAAAGCAAAAAATTTCAGAATTGCACCTTGCAATGCGGAGAAATTACTGTTTGTGCATTTACAATATTCATTGATTTTTGCCATTGAAAAATGTCCAGAAATGATTGAAGCTACTGACTGAATGAAAGGAGCTGGCATCTCACTCTCTTTGAATCTTCTTTATCATGCTAAGAGGAGCAGGAAAAAGCAAAAATTTCAGAATTGCGCCTTGCAATGCGGAGAAATTACTGTTTGTGCATTTACAAAATTCATTGATTTTTGCCATTGAAAAACATCATGTTATTCATATACCAGAAATGATTGAAGCTACTGACTGAAGGAAAGGATCTGGCATCTCACTCTCTTTGAATCTTCTTTATCATGCTAAGAGGAGCAGGAAAAAGCAAAAAATTTCAGAATTGCACCTTGCAATGCGGAGAAATTACTGTTTGTGCATTTACAATATTCATTGATTTTTGCCATTGAAAAATGTCCAGAAATGATTGAAGCTACTGACTGAATGAAAGGAGCTGGCATCTCACTCTCTTTGAATCTTCTTTATCATGCTAAGAGGAGCAGGAAAAAGCAAAAAATTTCAGAATTGCACCTTGCAATGCGGAGAAATTACTGTTTGTGCATTTACAATATTCATTGATTTTTGCCATTGAAAAACGTCCAGAAATGATTGAAGCTACTGACTGAATGAAAGGAGCTGGCATCTCACTCTCTTTGAATCTTCTTTATCATGCTAAGAGGAGCAGGAAAAAGCAAAAAATTTCAGAATTGCACCTTGCAATGCGGAGAAATTACTGTTTGTGCATTTACAATATTCATTGATTTTTGCCATTGAAAAACGTCCAGAAATGATTGAAGCTACTGACTGAATGAAAGGAGCTGGCATCTCACTCTCTTTGAATCTTCTTTATCATGCTAAGAGGAGCAGGAAAAAGCAAAAAATTTCAGAATTGCACCTTGCAATGCGGAGAAATTACTGTTTGTGCATTTACAATATTCATTGATTTTTGCGATTGAAAAACATCATGTTATTCATATACCAGAAATGATTGAAGCTACTGACTGAATGAAAGGAGCTGGCATCTCACTCTCTTTGAATCTTCTTTATCATGCTAAGAGGAGCAGGAAAAAGTAAAAAATTTCAGAATTGCACCTTGCAATGCGGAGAAATTACTGTTTGTGCATTTACAATATTCAATGATTTTTGCCATTGAAAAACGTCCAGAAATGATTGAAGCTACTGACTGAATGAAAGGAGCTGGCATCTCACTCTCTTTGAATCTTGTTTATCATGCTAAGAGGAGCAGGAAAAAGCAAAAAATTTCAGAATTGCACCTTGCAATGCGGAGAAATTACTGTTTGTGCATTTACAATATTCATTGATTTTTGCCATTGAAAAACGTCCAGAAATGATTGAAGCTACTGACTGAATGAAAGGAGCTGGCATCTCACTCTCTTTGAATCTTCTTTATCATGCTAAGAGGAGCAGGAAAAAGCAAAAAAATTCAGAATTGCACCTTGCAATGCGGAGAAATTACTGTTTGTGCATTTACAATATTCATTGATTTTTGCTATAGAAAAACATCATGTTATTCATATACCAGAAATGATTGAAGCTACTGACTGAATGAAAGGAGCTGGCATCTCACTCTCTTTGAATCTTCTTTATCATGCTAAGAGGAGCAGGAAAAAGCAAAAAATTTCAGAATTGCACCTTGCAATGCGGAGAAATTACAGTTTGTGCATTTACAATATTCATTGATTTTTGCCATTGAAAAACGTCCAGAAATGATTGAAGCTACTGACTGAATGAAAGGAGCTGGCATCTCACTCTCTTTGAATCTTCTTTATCATGCTAAGAGGAGCAGGAAAAAGCAAAAAATTTCAGAATTGCACCTTGCAATGCGGAGAAATTACTGTTTGTGCATTTACAATATTCATTGATTTTTGCCATTGAAAAACGTCCAGAAATGATTGAAGGTACTGACTGAATGAAAGGAGCTGGCATCTCACTCTCTTTGAATCTTCTTTATCATGCTAAGAGGAGCAGGAAAAAGCAAAAAATTTCAGAATTGCACCTTGCAATGCGGAGAAATTACTGTTTGTGCATTTACAATATTCATTGATTTTTGCCATTGAAAAACGTCCAGAAATGATTGAAGCTACTGACTGAATGAAAGGAGCTGGCATCTCACTCTCTTTGAATCTTCTTTATCATGCTAAGAGGAGCAGGAAAAAGCAAAAAATTTCAGAATTGCACCTTGCAATGCGGAGAAATTACTGTTTGTGCATTTACAATATTCATTGATTTTTGCCATTGAAAAATGTCCAGAAATGATTGAAGCTACTGACTGAATGAAAGGAGCTGGCATCTCACTCTCTTTGAATCTTCTTTATCATGCTAAGAGGAGCAGGAAAAAGCAAAAAATTTCAGAATTGCGCCTTGCAATGCGGAGAAATTACTGTTTGTGCATTTACAAAATTCATTGATTTTTGCCATTGAAAAACATCATGTTATTCATATACCAGAAATGATTGAAGCTACTGACTGAAGGAAAGGATATGGCATCTCACTCTCTTTGAATCTTCTTTATCATGCTTAGAGGAGCAGGAAAAAGCAAAAAATTTCAGAATTGCACCTTGCAATGCGGAGAAATTACTGTTTGTGCATTTACAATATTTATTGATTTTTGCCATTGAAAAACGTCCAGAAATGATTGAAGCTACTGACTGAATGAAAGGAGCTGGCATCTCACCCTCTTTGAATCTTCTTTATCATGCTAAGAGGAGCAGGAAAAAGCAAAAAATTTCAGAATTGCACCTTGCAATGCGGAGAAATTACTGTTTGTGCATTTACAATATTCATTGATTTTTGCGATTGAAAAACATCATGTTATTCATATACCAGAAATGATTGAAGCTACTGACTGAATGAACGGAGCTGGCATCTCACTCTCTTTGAATCTTCTTTATCATGCTAAGAGGAGCAGGAAAAAGTAAAAAATTTCAGAATTGCACCTTGCAATGCGGAGAAATTACTGTTTGTGCATTTACAATATTCATTGATTTTTGCCATTGAAAAACGTCCAGAAATGATTGAAGCTACTGACTGAATGAAAGGAGCTGGCATCTCACTCTCTTTGAATCTTCTTTATCATGCTAAGAGGAGCAGGAAAAAGCAAAAAATTTCAGAATTGCACCTTGCAATGCGGAGAAATTACTGTTTGTGCATTTACAATATTCATTGATTTTTGCTATTGAAAAACATCATGTTATTCATATACCAGAAATGATTGAAGCTACTGACTGAATGAAAGGAGCTGGCATCTCACTCTCTTTGAATCTTCTTTATCATGCTAAGAGGAGCAGGAAAAAGCAAAAAATTTCAGAATTGCACCTTGCAATGCGGAGAAATTACAGTTTGTGCATTTACAATATTCATTGATTTTTGCCATTGAAAAACGTCCAGAAATGATTGAAGCTACTGACTGAATGAAAGGAGCTGGCATCTCACTCTCTTTGAATCTTCTTTATCATGCTAAGAGGAGCAGGAAAAAGCAAAAAATTTCAGAATTGCACCTTGCAATGCGGAGAAATTACTGTTTGTGCATTTACAATATTCATTGATTTTTGCCATTGAAAAAGGTCCAGAAATAATTGAAGGTACTGACTGAATGAAAGGAGCTGGCATCTCACTCTCTTTGAATCTTCTTTATCATGCTAAGAGGAGCAGGAAAAAGCAAAAAATTTCAGAATTGCACCTTGCAATGCGGAGAAATTACTGTTTGTGCATTTACAATATTCATTGATTTTTGCCATTGAAAAACGTCCAGAAATGATTGAAGCTACTGACTGAATGAAAGGAGCTGGCATCTCACTCTCTTTATTCTTCTTTATCATGCTAAGAGGAGCAGGAAAAAGCAAAAAATTTCAGAATTGCACCTTGCAATGCGGAGAAATTACTGTTTGTGCATTTACAATATTCATTGATTTTTGCCATTGAAAAATGTCCAGAAATGATTGAAGCTACTGACGGAATGAAAGGAGCTGGCATCTCACTCTCTTTGAATCTTCTTTATCATGCTAAGAGGAGCAGGAAAAAGCAAAAAATTTCAGAATTGCGCCTTGCAATGCGGAGAAATTACTGTTTGTGCATTTACAAAATTCATTGATTTTTGCCATTGAAAAACATCATGTTATTCATATACCAGAAATGATTGAAGCTACTGAGTGAAGGAAAGGATCTGGCATCTCACTCTCTTTGAATCTTCTTTATCATGCTAAGAGGAGCAGGAAAAAGCAAAAAATTTCAGAATTGCACCTTGCAATGCGGAGAAATTACTGTTTGTGCATTTACAATATTCATTGATTTTTGCCATTGAAAAATGTCCAGAAATGATTGAAGCTACTGACTGAATGAAAGGAGCTGGCATCTCACTCTCTTTGAATCTTCTTTATCATGCTAAGAGGAGGAGGAAAAAGCAAAAAATTTCAGAATTGCACCTTGCAATGCGGAGAAATTACTGTTTGTGCATTTACAATATTCATTGATTTTTGCCATTGAAAAACGTCCAGAAATGATTGAAGCTACTGACTGAATGAAAGGAGCTGGCATCTCACTCTCTTTGAATCTTCTTTATCATGCTAAGAGGAGCAGGAAAAAGCAAAAAATTTCAGAATTGCACCTTGCAATGCGGAGAAATTACTGTTTGTGCATTTACAATATTCATTGATTTTTGCCATTGAAAAACGTCCAGAAATGATTGAAGCTACTGACTGAATGAAAGGAGCTGGCATCTCACTCTCTTTGAATCTTCTTTATCATGCTAAGAGGAGCAGGAAAAAGCAAAAAATTTCAGAATTGCACCTTGCAATGCGGAGAAATTACTGTTTGTGCATTTACAATATTCATTGATTTTTGCCATTGAAAAATGTCCAGAAATGATTGAAGCTACTGACTGAATGAAAGGAGCTGGCATCTCACTCTCTTTGAATCTTCTTTATCATGCTAAGAGGAGCAGGAAAAAGCAAAAATTTCAGAATTGCGCCTTGCAATGCGGAGAAATTACTGTTTGTGCATTTACAAAATTCATTGATTTTTGCCATTGAAAAACATCATGTTATTCATATACCAGAAATGATTGAAGCTACTGACTGAAGGAAAGGATCTGGCATCTCACTCTCTTTGAATCTTCTTTATCATGCTAAGAGGAGCAGGAAAAAGCAAAAAATTTCAGAATTGCACCTTGCAATGCGGAGAAATTACTGTTTGTGCATTTACAATATTCATTGATTTTTGCCATTGAAAAATGTCCAGAAATGATTGAAGCTACTGACTGAATGAAAGGAGCTGGCATCTCACTCTCTTTGAATCTTCTTTATCATGCTAAGAGGAGCAGGAAAAAGCAAAAAATTTCAGAATTGCACCTTGCAATGCGGAGAAATTACTGTTTGTGCATTTACAATATTCATTGATTTTTGCCATTGAAAAACGTCCAGAAATGATTGAAGCTACTGACTGAATGAAAGGAGCTGGCATCTCACTCTCTTTGAATCTTCTTTATCATGCTAAGAGGAGCAGGAAAAAGCAAAAAATTTCAGAATTGCACCTTGCAATGCGGAGAAATTACTGTTTGTGCATTTACAATATTCATTGATTTTTGCCATTGAAAAACGTCCAGAAATGATTGAAGCTACTGACTGAATGAAAGGAGCTGGCATCTCACTCTCTTTGAATCTTCTTTATCATGCTAAGAGGAGCAGGAAAAAGCAAAAAATTTCAGAATTGCACCTTGCAATGCGGAGAAATTACTGTTTGTGCATTTACAATATTCATTGATTTTTGCGATTGAAAAACATCATGTTATTCATATACCAGAAATGATTGAAGCTACTGACTGAATGAAAGGAGCTGGCATCTCACTCTCTTTGAATCTTCTTTATCATGCTAAGAGGAGCAGGAAAAAGTAAAAAATTTCAGAATTGCACCTTGCAATGCGGAGAAATTACTGTTTGTGCATTTACAATATTCAATGATTTTTGCCATTGAAAAACGTCCAGAAATGATTGAAGCTACTGACTGAATGAAAGGAGCTGGCATCTCACTCTCTTTGAATCTTGTTTATCATGCTAAGAGGAGCAGGAAAAAGCAAAAAATTTCAGAATTGCACCTTGCAATGCGGAGAAATTACTGTTTGTGCATTTACAATATTCATTGATTTTTGCCATTGAAAAACGTCCAGAAATGATTGAAGCTACTGACTGAATGAAAGGAGCTGGCATCTCACTCTCTTTGAATCTTCTTTATCATGCTAAGAGGAGCAGGAAAAAGCAAAAAATTTCAGAATTGCACCTTGCAATGCGGAGAAATTACTGTTTGTGCATTTACAATATTCATTGATTTTTGCTATAGAAAAACATCATGTTATTCATATACCAGAAATGATTGAAGCTACTGACTGAATGAAAGGAGCTGGCATCTCACTCTCTTTGAATCTTCTTTATCATGCTAAGAGGAGCAGGAAAAAGCAAAAAATTTCAGAATTGCACCTTGCAATGCGGAGAAATTACAGTTTGTGCATTTACAATATTCATTGATTTTTGCCATTGAAAAACGTCCAGAAATGATTGAAGCTACTGACTGAATGAAAGGAGCTGGCATCTCACTCTCTTTGAATCTTCTTTATCATGCTAAGAGGAGCAGGAAAAAGCAAAAAATTTCAGAATTGCACCTTGCAATGCGGAGAAATTACTGTTTGTGCATTTACAATATTCATTGATTTTTGCCATTGAAAAACGTCCAGAAATGATTGAAGGTACTGACTGAATGAAAGGAGCTGGCATCTCACTCTCTTTGAATCTTCTTTATCATGCTAAGAGGAGCAGGAAAAAGCAAAAAATTTCAGAATTGCACCTTGCAATGCGGAGAAATTACTGTTTGTGCATTTACAATATTCATTGATTTTTGCCATTGAAAAACGTCCAGAAATGATTGAAGCTACTGACTGAATGAAAGGAGCTGGCATCTCACTCTCTTTGAATCTTCTTTATCATGCTAAGAGGAGCAGGAAAAAGCAAAAAATTTCAGAATTGCACCTTGCAATGCGGAGAAATTACTGTTTGTGCATTTACAATATTCATTGATTTTTGCCATTGAAAAATGTCCAGAAATGATTGAAGCTACTGACTGAATGAAAGGAGCTGGCATCTCACTCTCTTTGAATCTTCTTTATCATGCTAAGAGGAGCAGGAAAAAGCAAAAAATTTCAGAATTGCGCCTTGCAATGCGGAGAAATTACTGTTTGTGCATTTACAAAATTCATTGATTTTTGCCATTGAAAAACATCATGTTATTCATATACCAGAAATGATTGAAGCTACTGACTGAAGGAAAGGATATGGCATCTCACTCTCTTTGAATCTTCTTTATCATGCTTAGAGGAGCAGGAAAAAGCAAAAAATTTCAGAATTGCACCTTGCAATGCGGAGAAATTACTGTTTGTGCATTTACAATATTCATTGATTTTTGCTATTGAAAAACATCATGTTATTCATATACCAGAAATGATTGAAGCTACTGACTGAATGAAAGGAGCTGGCATCTCACTCTCTTTGAATCTTCTTTATCATGCTAAGAGGAGCAGGAAAAAGCAAAAAATTTCAGAATTGCACCTTGCAATGCGGAGAAATTACAGTTTGTGCATTTACAATATTCATTGATTTTTGCCATTGAAAAACGTCCAGAAATGATTGAAGCTACTGACTGAATGAAAGGAGCTGGCATCTCACTCTCTTTGAATCTTCTTTATCATGCTAAGAGGAGCAGGAAAAAGCAAAAAATTTCAGAATTGCACCTTGCAATGCGGAGAAATTACTGTTTGTGCATTTACAATATTCATTGATTTTTGCCATTGAAAAAGGTCCAGAAATAATTGAAGGTACTGACTGAATGAAAGGAGCTGGCATCTCACTCTCTTTGAATCTTCTTTATCATGCTAAGAGGAGCAGGAAAAAGCAAAAAATTTCAGAATTGCACCTTGCAATGCGGAGAAATTACTGTTTGTGCATTTACAATATTCATTGATTTTTGCCATTGAAAAACGTCCAGAAATGATTGAAGCTACTGACTGAATGAAAGGAGCTGGCATCTCACTCTCTTTATTCTTCTTTATCATGCTAAGAGGAGCAGGAAAAAGCAAAAAATTTCAGAATTGCACCTTGCAATGCGGAGAAATTACTGTTTGTGCATTTACAATATTCATTGATTTTTGCCATTGAAAAATGTCAAGAAATGATTGAAGCTACTGACGGAATGAAAGGAGCTGGCATCTCACTCTCTTTGAATCTTCTTTATCATGCTAAGAGGAGCAGGAAAAAGCAAAAAATTTCAGAATTGCGCCTTGCAATGCGGAGAAATTACTGTTTGTGCATTTACAAAATTCATTGATTTTTGCCATTGAAAAACATCATGTTATTCATATACCAGAAATGATTGAAGCTACTGAGTGAAGGAAAGGATCTGGCATCTCACTCTCTTTGAATCTTCTTTATCATGCTAAGAGGAGCAGGAAAAAGCAAAAAATTTCAGAATTGCACCTTGCAATGCGGAGAAATTACTGTTTGTGCATTTACAATATTCATTGATTTTTGCCATTGAAAAATGTCCAGAAATGATTGAAGCTACTGACTGAATGAAAGGAGCTGGCATCTCACTCTCTTTGAATCTTCTTTATCATGCTAAGAGGAGCAGGAAAAAGCAAAAAATTTCAGAATTGCACCTTGCAATGCGGAGAAATTACTGTTTGTGCATTTACAATATTCATTGATTTTTGCCATTGAAAAACGTCCAGAAATGATTGAAGCTACTGACTGAATGAAAGGAGCTGGCATCTCACTCTCTTTGAATCTTCTTTATCATGCTAAGAGGAGCAGGAAAAAGCAAAAAATTTCAGAATTGCACCTTGCAATGCGGAGAAATTACTGTTTGTGCATTTACAATATTCATTGATTTTTGCCATTGAAAAACGTCCAGAAATGATTGAAGCTACTGACTGAATGAAAGGAGCTGGCATCTCACTCTCTTTGAATCTTCTTTATCATGCTAAGAGGAGCAGGAAAAAGCAAAAAATTTCAGAATTGCACCTTGCAATGCGGAGAAATTACTGTTTGTGCATTTACAATATTCATTGATTTTTGCGATTGAAAAACATCATGTTATTCATATACCAGAAATGATTGAAGCTACTGACTGAATGAAAGGAGCTGGCATCTCACTCTCTTTGAATCTTCTTTATCATGCTAAGAGGAGCAGGAAAAAGTAAAAAATTTCAGAATTGCACCTTGCAATGCGGAGAAATTACTGTTTGTGCATTTACAATATTCAATGATTTTTGCCATTGAAAAACGTCCAGAAATGATTGAAGCTACTGACTGAATGAAAGGAGCTGGCATCTCACTCTCTTTGAATCTTGTTTATCATGCTAAGAGGAGCAGGAAAAAGCAAAAAATTTCAGAATTGCACCTTGCAATGCGGAGAAATTACTGTTTGTGCATTTACAATATTCATTGATTTTTGCCATTGAAAAACGTCCAGAAATGATTGAAGCTACTGACTGAATGAAAGGAGCTGGCATCTCACTCTCTTTGAATCTTCTTTATCATGCTAAGAGGAGCAGGAAAAAGCAAAAAATTTCAGAATTGCACCTTGCAATGCGGAGAAATTACTGTTTGTGCATTTACAATATTCATTGATTTTTGCTATTGAAAAACATCATGTTATTCATATACCAGAAATGATTGAAGCTACTGACTGAATGAAAGGAGCTGGCATCTCACTCTCTTTGAATCTTCTTTATCATGCTAAGAGGAGCAGGAAAAAGCAAAAAATTTCAGAATTGCACCTTGCAATGCGGAGAAATTACAGTTTGTGCATTTACAATATTCATTGATTTTTGCCATTGAAAAACGTCCAGAAATGATTGAAGCTACTGACTGAATGAAAGGAGCTGGCATCTCACTCTCTTTGAATCTTCTTTATCATGCTAAGAGGAGCAGGAAAAAGCAAAACATTTCAGAATTGCACCTTGCAATGCGGAGAAATTACTGTTTGTGCATTTACAATATTCATTGATTTTTGCCATTGAAAAACGTCCAGAAATGATTGAAGGTACTGACTGAATGAAAGGAGCTGGCATCTCACTCTCTTTGAATCTTCTTTATAATGCTAAGAGGAGCAGGAAAAAGCAAAAAATTTCAGAATTGCACCTTGCAATGCGGAGAAATTACTGTTTGTGCATTTACAATATTCATTGATTTTTGCCATTGAAAAACGTCCAGAAATGATTGAAGCTACTGACTGAATGAAAGGAGCTGGCATCTCACTCTCTTTGAATCTTCTTTATCATGCTAAGAGGAGCAGGAAAAAGCAAAAAATTTCAGAATTGCACCTTGCAATGCGGAGAAATTACTGTTTGTGCATTTACAATATTCATTGATTTTTGCCATTGAAAAATGTCCAGAAATGATTGAAGCTACTGACTGAATGAAAGGAGCTGGCATCTCACTCTCTTTGAATCTTCTTTATCATGCTAAGAGGAGCAGGAAAAAGCAAAAAATTTCAGAATTGCGCCTTGCAATGCGGAGAAATTACTGTTTGTGCATTTACAAAATTCATTGATTTTTGCCATTGAAAAACATCATGTTATTCATATACCAGAAATGATTGAAGCTACTGACTGAAGGAAAGGATATGGCATCTCACTCTCTTTGAATCTTCTTTATCATGCTTAGAGGAGCAGGAAAAAGCAAAAAATTTCAGAATTGCACCTTGCAATGCGGAGAAATTACTGTTTGTGCATTTACAATATTCATTGATTTTTGCCATTGAAAAACGTCCAGAAATGATTGAAGCTACTGACTGAATGAAAGGAGCTGGCATCTCACCCTCTTTGAATCTTCTTTATCATGCTAAGAGGAGCAGGAAAAAGCAAAAAATTTCAGAATTGCACCTTGCAATGCGGAGAAATTACTGTTTGTGCATTTACAATATTCATTGATTTTTGCGATTGAAAAACATCATGTTATTCATATACCAGAAATGATTGAAGCTACTGACTGAATGAAAGGAGCTGGCATCTCACTCTCTTTGAATCTTCTTTATCATGCTAAGAGGAGCAGGAAAAAGTAAAAAATTTCAGAATTGCACCTTGCAATGCGGAGAAATTACTGTTTGTGCATTTACAATATTCATTGATTTTTGCCATTGAAAAACGTCCAGAAATGATTGAAGCTACTGACTGAATGAAAGGAGCTGGCATCTCACTCTCTTTGAATCTTCTTTATCATGCTAAGAGGAGCAGGAAAAAGCAAAAAATTTCAGAATTGCACCTTGCAATGCGGAGAAATTACTGTTTGTGCATTTACAATATTCATTGATTTTTGCTATTGAAAAACATCATGTTATTCATATACCAGAAATGATTGAAGCTACTGACTGAATGAAAGGAGCTGGCATCTCACTCTCTTTGAATCTTCTTTATCATGCTAAGAGGAGCAGGAAAAAGCAAAAAATTTCAGAATTGCACCTTGCAATGCGGAGAAATTACAGTTTGTGCATTTACAATATTCATTGATTTTTGCCATTGAAAAACGTCCAGAAATGATTGAAGCTACTGACTGAATGAAAGGAGCTGGCATCTCACTCTCTTTGAATCTTCTTTATCATGCTAAGAGGAGCAGGAAAAAGCAAAAAATTTCAGAATTGCACCTTGCAATGCGGAGAAATTACTGTTTGTGCATTTACAATATTCATTGATTTTTGCCATTGAAAAAGGTCCAGAAATAATTGAAGGTACTGACTGAATGAAAGGAGCTGGCATCTCACTCTCTTTGAATCTTCTTTATCATGCTAAGAGGAGCAGGAAAAAGCAAAAAATTTCAGAATTGCACCTTGCAATGCGGAGAAATTACTGTTTGTGCATTTACAATATTCATTGATTTTTGCCATTGAAAAACGTCCAGAAATGATTGAAGATACTGACTGAATGAAAGGAGCTGGCATCTCACTCTCTTTTTTCTTCTTTATCATGCTAAGAGGAGCAGGAAAAAGCAAAAAATTTCAGAATTGCACCTTGCAATGCGGAGAAATTACTGTTTGTGCATTTACAATATTCATTGATTTTTGCCATTGAAAAACGTCCAGAAATGATTGAAGCTACTGACTGAATGAAAGGAGCTGGCATCTCACTCTCTTTGAATCTTCTTTATCATGCTAAGAGGAGCAGGAAAAAGCAAAAAATTTCAGAATTGCGCCTTGCAATGCGGAGAAATTACTGTTTGTGCATTTACAAAATTCATTGATTTTTGCCATTGAAAAACATCATGTTATTCATATACCAGAAATGATTGAAGCTACTGAGTGAAGGAAAGGATCTGGCATCTCACTCTCTTTGAATCTTCTTTATCATGCTTAGAGGAGCAGGAAAAAGCAAAAAATTTCAGAATTGCACCTTGCAATGCGGAGAAATTACTGTTTGTGCATTTACAATATTCATTGATTTTTGCCATTGAAAAACGTCCAGAAATGATTGAAGCTACTGACTGAATGAAAGGAGCTGGCATCTCACTCTCTTTGAATCTTCTTTATCATGCTAAGAGGAGCAGGAAAAAGCAAAAAATTTCAGAATTGCACCTTGCAATGCGGAGAAATTACTGTTTGTGCATTTACAATATTCATTGATTTTTGCGATTGAAAAACATCATGTTATTCATATACCAGAAATGATTGAAGCTACTGACTGAATGAAAGGAGCTGGCATCTCACTCTCTTTGAATCTTCTTTATCATGCTAAGAGGAGCAGGAAAAAGTAAAAAATTTCAGAATTGCACCTTGCAATGCGGAGAAATTACTGTTTGTGCATTTACAATATTCAATGATTTTTGCCATTGAAAAACGTCCAGAAATGATTGAAGCTACTGACTGAATGAAAGGAGCTGGCATCTCACTCTCTTTGAATCTTGTTTATCATGCTAAGAGGAGCAGGAAAAAGCAAAAAATTTCAGAATTGCACCTTGCAATGCGGAGAAATTACTGTTTGTGCATTTACAATATTCATTGATTTTTGCCATTGAAAAACGTCCAGAAATGATTGAAGCTACTGACTGAATGAAAGGAGCTGGCATCTCACTCTCTTTGAATCTTCTTTATCATGCTAAGAGGAGCAGGAAAAAGCAAAAAATTTCAGAATTGCACCTTGCAATGCGGAGAAATTACTGTTTGTGCATTTACAATATTCATTGATTTTTGCCTTTGAAAAACATCATGTTATTCATATACCAGAAATGATTGAAGCTACTGACTGAATGAAAGGAGCTGGCATCTCACTCTCTTTGAATCTTCTTTATCATGCTAAGAGGAGCAGGAAAAAGTAAAAAATTTCAGAATTGCACCTTGCAATGCGGAGAAATTACTGTTTGTGCATTTATAATATTCAATGATTTTTGCCATTGAAAAACGTCCAGAAATGATTGAAGCTACTGACTGAACGAAAGGAGCTGGCATCTCACTCTCTTTGAATCTTCTTTATCATGCTAAGAGGAGCAGGAAAAAGCAAAAAATTTCAGAATTGCACCTTGCAATGCGGAGAAATTACTGTTTGTGCATTTACAATATTCATTGATTTTTGCCATTGAAAAACATCATGTTATTCATGTACCAGAAATGTTTGAAGCTACTGACTGAATGAAAGGAGCTGGCATCTCACTCTCTTTGAATCTTCTTTATCATGCTAAGAGGAGCAGGAAAAAGCAAAAAATTTCAGAATTGCACATTGCAATGCGGAGAAATTACTGTTTGTGCATTTACAATATTCATTGATTTTTGCCATTGAAAAATGTCCAGAAATGATTGAAGCTACTGACTGAATGAAAGGAGCTGGCATCTCACTCTCTTTGAATCTTCTTTATCATGCTAAGAGGAGCAGGAAAAAGCAAAAAATTTCAGAATTGCGCCTTGCAATGCGGAGAAATTACTGTTTGTGCATTTACAAAATTCATTGATTTTTGCCATTGAAAAACATCATGTTATTCATATACCAGAAATGATTGAAGCTACTGACTGAAGGAAAGGATCTGGCATCTCACTCTCTTTGAATCTTCTTTATCATGCTAAGAGGAGCAGGAAAAAGCAAAAAATTTCAGAATTGCACCTTGCAATGCGGAGAAATTACTGTTTGTGCATTTACAATATTCATTGATTTTTGCCATTGAAAAACGTCCAGAAATGATTAAAGCTACTGACTGAATGAAAGGAGCTGGCATCTCACTCTCTTTGAATCTTCTTTATCATGCTAAGAGGAGCAGGAAAAAGCAAAAAATTTCAGAATTGCACCTTGCAATGCGGAGAAATTACTGTTTGTGCATTTACAATATTCATTGATTTTTGCCATTGAAAAACGTCCAGAAATGATTGAAGCTACTGACTGAATGAAAGGAGCTGGCATCTCACTCTCTTTGAATTTTCTTTATCATGCTAAGAGGAGCAGGAAAAAGCAAAAAATTTCAGAATTGCACCTTGCAATGCGGAGAAATTACTGTTTGTGCATTTACAATATTCATTGATTTTTGCCATTGAAAAACATCATGTTATTCATATACCAGAAATGATTGAAGCTACTGACTGAATGAAAGGAGCTGGCATCTCACTCTCTTTGAATCTTCTTTATCATGCTAAGAGGAGCAGGAAAAAGTAAAAAATTTCAGAATTGCGCCTTGCAATGCGGAGAAATTACTGTTTGTGCATTTACAAAATTCATTGATTTTTGCCATTGAAAAACGTCCAGAAATGATTGAAGCTACTGACTGAATGAAAGGAGCTGGCATCTCACTCTCTTTGAATCTTCTTTATCATGCTAAGAGGAGCAGGAAAAAGCAAAAAATTTCAGAATTGCACCTTGCAATGCGGAGAAATTACTGTTTGTGCATTTACAATATTCATTGATTTTTGCCATTGAAAAACATCATGTTATTCATATACCAGAAATGATTGAAGCTACTGACTGAATGAAAGGAGCTGGCATCTCACTCTCTTTGAATCTTCTTTATCATGCTAAGAGGAGCAGGAAAAAGTAAAAAATTTCAGAATTGCACCTTGCAATGCGGAGAAATTACTGTTTGTGCATTTACAATATTCATTGATTTTTGCCATTGAAAAACGTCCAGAAATGATTGAAGCTACTGACTGAATGAAAGGAGCTGGCATCTCACTCTCTTTGAATCTTCTTTATCATGCTAAGAGGAGCAGGAAAAAGCAAAAAATTTCAGAATTGCACCTTGCAATGCGGAGAAATTACTGTTTGTGCATTTACAATATTCATTGATTTTTGCCATTGAAAAACGTCCAGAAATGATTGAAGGTACTGACTGAATGAAAGGAGCTGGCATCTCACTCTCTTTGAATCTTCTTTATCATGCTAAGAGGAGCAGGAAAAAGCAAAAAATTTCAGAATTGCACCTTGCAATGCGGAGAAATTACTGTTTGTGCATTTACAATATTCATTGATTTTTGCGATTGAAAAACATCATGTTATTCATATACCAGAAATGATTGAAGCTACTGACTGAATGAAAGGAGCTGGCATCTCACTCTCTTTGAATCTTCTTTATCATGCTTAGAGGAGCAGGAAAAAGCAAAGAATTTCAGAATTGCACCTTGCAATGCGGAGAAATTACTGTTTGTGCATTTACAATATTCATTGATTTTTGCCATTGAAAAACGTCCAGAAATGATTGAAGCTACTGACTGAATGAAAGGAGCTGGCATCTCACTCTCTTTGAATCTTCTTTATCATGCTAAGAGGAGCAGGAAAAAGCAAAAAGTTTCAGAATTGCACCTTGCAATGCGGAGAAATTACTGTTTGTGCATTTACAATATTCATTGATTTTTGCGATTGAAAAACATCATGTTATTCATATACCAGAAATGATTGAAGCTACTGACTGAATGAAAGGAGCTGGCATCTCACTCTCTTTGAATCTTCTTTATCATGCTAAGAGGAGCAGGAAAAAGTAAAAAATTTCAGAATTGCACCTTGCAATGCGGAGAAATTACTGTTTGTGCATTTACAATATTCATTGATTTTTGCCATTGAAAAACGTCCAGAAATGATTGAAGCTACTGACTGAATGAAAGGAGCTGGCATCTCACTCTCTTTGAATCTTCTTTATCATGCTAAGAGGAGCAGGAAAAAGCAAAAAATTTCAGAATTGCACCTTGCAATGCGGAGAAATTACTGTTTGTGCATTTACAATATTCATTGATTTTTGCTATTGAAAAACATCATGTTATTCATATACCAGAAATGATTGAAGCTACTGACTGAATGAAAGGAGCTGGCATCTCACTCTCTTTGAATCTTCTTTATCATGCTAAGAGGAGCAGGAAAAAGCAAAAAATTTCAGAATTGCACCTTGCAATGCGGAGAAATTACAGTTTGTGCATTTACAATATTCATTGATTTTTGCCATTGAAAAACGTCCAGAAATGATTGAAGCTACTGACTGAATGAAAGGAGCTGGCATCTCACTCTCTTTGAATCTTCTTTATCATGCTAAGAGGAGCAGGAAAAAGCAAAAAATTTCAGAATTGCACCTTGCAATGCGGAGAAATTACTGTTTGTGCATTTACAATATTCATTGATTTTTGCCATTGAAAAACATCATGTTATTCATATACCAGAAATGATTGAAGCTACTGACTGAATGAAAGGAGCTGGCATCTCACTCTCTTTGAATCTTCTTTATCATGCTAAGAGGAGCAGGAAAAAGTAAAAAATTTCAGAATTGCGCCTTGCAATGCGGAGAAATTACTGTTTGTGCATTTACAAAATTCATTGATTTTTGCCATTGAAAAACATCATGTTATTCATATACCAGAAATGATTGAAGCTACTGACTGAAGGAAAGGATCTGGCATCTCACTCTCTTTGAATCTTCTTTATCATGCTTAGAGGAGCAGGAAAAAGCAAAGAATTTCAGAATTGCACCTTGCAATGCGGAGAAATTACTGTTTGTGCATTTACAATATTCATTGATTTTTGCCATTGAAAAACGTCCAGAAATGATTGAAGCTACTGACTGAATGAAAGGAGCTGGCATCTCACTCTCTTTGAATCTTCTTTATCATGCTAAGAGGAGCAGGAAAAAGCAAAAAATTTCAGAATTGCACCTTGCAATGCGGAGAAATTACTGTTTGTGCATTTACAATATTCATTGATTTTTGCGATTGAAAAACATCATGTTATTCATATACCAGAAATGATTGAAGCTACTGACTGAATGAAAGGAGCTGGCATCTCACTCTCTTTGAATCTTCTTTATCATGCTAAGAGGAGCAGGAAAAAGTAAAAAATTTCAGAATTGCACCTTGCAATGCGGAGAAATTACTGTTTGTGCATTTACAATATTCATTGATTTTTGCGATTGAAAAACATCATGTTATTCATATACCAGAAATGATTGAAGCTACTGACTGAATGAAAGGAGCTGGCATCTCACTCTCTTTGAATCTTCTTTATCATGCTTAGAGGAGCAGGAAAAAGCAAAGAATTTCAGAATTGCACCTTGCAATGCGGAGAAATTACTGTTTGTGCATTTACAATATTCATTGATTTTTGCCATTGAAAAACGTCCAGAAATGATTGAAGCTACTGACTGAATGAAAGGAGCTGGCATCTCACTCTCTTTGAATCTTCTTTATCATGCTAAGAGGAGCAGGAAAAAGCAAAAAATTTCAGAATTGCACCTTGCAATGCGGAGAAATTACTGTTTGTGCATTTACAATATTCATTGATTTTTGCGATTGAAAAACATCATGTTATTCATATACCAGAAATGATTGAAGCTACTGACTGAATGAAAGGAGCTGGCATCTCACTCTCTTTGAATCTTCTTTATCATGCTAAGAGGAGCAGGAAAAAGTAAAAAATTTCAGAATTGCACCTTGCAATGCGGAGAAATTACTGTTTGTGCATTTACAATATTCATTGATTTTTGCCATTGAAAAACGTCCAGAAATGATTGAAGCTACTGACTGAATGAAAGGAGCTGGCATCTCACTCTCTTTGAATCTTCTTTATCATGCTAAGAGGAGCAGGAAAAAGCAAAAAATTTCAGAATTGCACCTTGCAATGCGGAGAAATTACTGTTTGTGCATTTACAATATTCATTGATTTTTGCTATTGAAAAACATCATGTTATTCATATACCAGAAATGATTGAAGCTACTGACTGAATGAAAGGAGCTGGCATCTCACTCTCTTTGAATCTTCTTTATCATGCTAAGAGGAGCAGGAAAAAGCAAAAAATTTCAGAATTGCACCTTGCAATGCGGAGAAATTACAGTTTGTGCATTTACAATATTCATTGATTTTTGCCATTGAAAAACGTCCAGAAATGATTGAAGCTACTGACTGAATGAAAGGAGCTGGCATCTCACTCTCTTTGAATCTTCTTTATCATGCTAAGAGGAGCAGGAAAAAGCAAAAAATTTCAGAATTGCACCTTGCAATGCGGAGAAATTACTGTTTGTGCATTTATAATATTCAATGATTTTTGCCATTGAAAAACGTCCAGAAATGATTGAAGCTACTGACTGAACGAAAGGAGCTGGCATCTCACTCTCTTTGAATCTTCTTTATCATGCTAAGAGGAGCAGGAAAAAGCAAAAAATTTCAGAATTGCACCTTGCAATGCGGAGAAATTACTGTTTGTGCATTTACAATATTCATTGATTTTTGCCATTGAAAAACATCATGTTATTCATGTACCAGAAATGTTTGAAGCTACTGACTGAATGAAAGGAGCTGGCATCTCACTCTCTTTGAATCTTCTTTATCATGCTAAGAGGAGCAGGAAAAAGCAAAAAATTTCAGAATTGCACCTTGCAATGCGGAGAAATTACTGTTTGTGCATTTACAATATTCATTGATTTTTGCCATTGAAAAATGTCCAGAAATGATTGAAGCTACTGACTGAATGAAAGGAGCTGGCATCTCACTCTCTTTGAATCTTCTTTACCATGCTAAGAGGAGCAGGAAAAAGCAAAAAATTTCAGAATTGCGCCTTGCAATGCGGAGAAATTACTGTTTGTGCATTTACAAAATTCATTGATTTTTGCCATTGAAAAACATCATGTTATTCATATACCAGAAATGATTGAAGCTACTGACTGAAGGAAAGGATCTGGCATCTCACTCTCTTTGAATCTTCTTTATCATGCTAAGAGGAGCAGGAAAAAGCAAAAAATTTCAGAATTGCACCTTGCAATGCGGAGAAATTACTGTTTGTGCATTTACAATATTCATTGATTTTTGCCATTGAAAAACGTCCAGAAATGATTGAAGCTACTGACTGAATGAAAGGAGCTGGAATCTCACTCTCTTTGAATCTTCTTTATCATGCTAAGAGGAGCAGGAAAAAGCAAAAAATTTCAGAATTGCACATTGCAATGCGGAGAAATTACTGTTTGTGCATTTACAATATTCATTGATTTTTGCCATTGAAAAACGTCCAGAAATGATTGAAGCTACTGATTGAATGAAAGGAGCTGGCATCTCACTCTCTTTGAATCTTCTTTATCATGCTAAGAGGAGCAGGAAAAAGCAAAAAATTGCAGAATTGCACCTTGCAATGCGGAGAAATTACTGATTGTGCATTTACAATATTCAATGATTTTTGCCATTGAAAAACGTCCAGAAATGATTAAAGCTACTGACTGAATGAAAGGAGCTGGCATCTCACTCTCTTTGAATCTTCTTTATCATGCTAAGAGGAGCAGGAAAAAGCAAAAAATTTCAGAATTGCACCTTGCAATGCGGAGAAATTACTGTTTGTGCATTTACAATATTCATTGATTTTTGCCATTGAAAAACGTCCAGAAATGATTGAAGCTACTGACTGAATGAAAGGAGCTGGCATCTCACTCTCTTTGAATCTTCTTTATCATGCTAAGAGGAGCAGGAAAAAGCAAAAAATTTCAGAATTGCACCTTGCAATGCGGAGAAATTACTGTTTGTGCATTTACAATATTCATTGATTTTTGCCATTGAAAAACATCATGTTATTCATATACCAGAAATGATTGAAGCTACTGACTGAATGAAAGGAGCTGGCATCTCACTCTCTTTGAATCTTCTTTATCATGCTAAGAGGAGCAGGAAAAAGTAAAAAATTTCAGAATTGCGCCTTGCAATGCGGAGAAATTACTGTTTGTGCATTTACAAAATTCATTGATTTTTGCAATTGAAAAACATCATGTTATTCATATACCAGAAATGATTGAAGCTACTGACTGAAGGAAAGGATCTGGCATCTCACTCTCTTTGAATCTTCTTTATCATGCTTAGAGGAGCAGGAAAAAGCAAAGAATTTCAGAATTGCACCTTGCAATGCGGAGAAATTACTGTTTGTGCATTTACAATATTCATTGATTTTTGCCATTGAAAAACGTCCAGAAATGATTGAAGCTACTGACTGAATGAAAGGAGCTGGCATCTCACTCTCTTTGAATCTTCTTTATCATGCTAAGAGGAGCAGGAAAAAGCAAAAAATTTCAGAATTGCACCTTGCAATGCGGAGAAATTACTGTTTGTGCATTTACAATATTCATTGATTTTTGCGATTGAAAAACATCATGTTATTCATATACCAGAAATGATTGAAGCTACTGACTGAATGAAAGGAGCTGGCATCTCACTCTCTTTGAATCTTCTTTATCATGCTAAGAGGAGCAGGAAAAAGTAAAAAATTTCAGAATTGCACCTTGCAATGCGGAGAAATTACTGTTTGTGCATTTACAATATTCATTGATTTTTGCCATTGAAAAACGTCCAGAAATGATTGAAGCTACTGACTGAATGAAAGGAGCTGGCATCTCACTCTCTTTGAATCTTCTTTATCATGCTAAGAGGAGCAGGAAAAAGCAAAAAATTTCAGAATTGCACCTTGCAATGCGGAGAAATTACTGTTTGTGCATTTACAATATTCATTGATTTTTGCTATTGAAAAACATCATGTTATTCATATACCAGAAATGATTGAAGCTACTGACTGAATGAAAGGAGCTGGCATCTCACTCTCTTTGAATCTTCTTTATCATGCTAAGAGGAGCAGGAAAAAGCAAAAAATTTCAGAATTGCACCTTGCAATGCGGAGAAATTACAGTTTGTGCATTTACAATATTCATTGATTTTTGCCATTGAAAAACGTCCAGAAATGATTGAAGCTACTGACTGAATGAAAGGAGCTGGCATCTCACTCTCTTTGAATCTTCTTTATCATGCTAAGAGGAGCAGGAAAAAGCAAAAAATTTCAGAATTGCACCTTGCAATGCGGAGAAATTACTGTTTGTGCATTTACAATATTCATTGATTTTTGCCATTGAAAAACGTCCAGAAATGATTGAAGGTACTGACTGAATGAAAGGAGCTGGCATCTCACTCTCTTTGAATCTTCTTTATCATGCTAAGAGGAGCAGGAAAAAGCAAAAAATTTCAGAATTGCACCTTGCAATGCGGAGAAATTACTGTTTGTGCATTTACAATATTCATTGATTTTTGCGATTGAAAAACATCATGTTATTCATATACCAGAAATGATTGAAGCTACTGACTGAATGAAAGGAGCTGGCATCTCACTCTCTTTGAATCTTCTTTATCATGCTTAGAGGAGCAGGAAAAAGCAAAGAATTTCAGAATTGCACCTTGCAATGCGGAGAAATTACTGTTTGTGCATTTACAATATTCATTGATTTTTGCCATTGAAAAACGTCCAGAAATGATTGAAGCTACTGACTGAATGAAAGGAGCTGGCATCTCACTCTCTTTGAATCTTCTTTATCATGCTAAGAGGAGCAGGAAAAAGTAAAAAATTTCAGAATTGCACCTTGCAATGCGGAGAAATTACTGTTTGTGCATTTACAATATTCATTGATTTTTGCCATTGAAAAACGTCCAGAAATGATTGAAGCTACTGACTGAATGAAAGGAGCTGGCATCTCACTCTCTTTGAATCTTCTTTATCATGCTAAGAGGAGCAGGAAAAAGCAAAAAATTTCAGAATTGCACCTTGCAATGCGGAGAAATTACTGTTTGTGCATTTACAATATTCATTGATTTTTGCTATTGAAAAACATCATGTTATTCATATACCAGAAATGATTGAAGCTACTGACTGAATGAAAGGAGCTGGCATCTCACTCTCTTTGAATCTTCTTTATCATGCTAAGAGGAGCAGGAAAAAGCAAAAAATTTCAGAATTGCACCTTGCAATGCGGAGAAATTACAGTTTGTGCATTTACAATATTCATTGATTTTTGCCATTGAAAAATGTCCAGAAATGATTGAAGCTACTGACTGAATGAAAGGAGCTGGCATCTCACTCTCTTTGAATCTTCTTTATCAAGCTAAGAGGAGCAGGAAAAAGCAAAAAATTTCAGAATTGCACCTTGCAATGCGGAGAAATTACTGTTTGTGCATTTACAATATTCATTGATTTTTGCCATTGAAAAACGTCCAGAAATGATTGAAGGTACTGACTGAATGAAAGGAGCTGGCATCTCACTCTCTTTGAATCTTCTTTATCATGCTAAGAGGAGCAGGAAAAAGCAAAAAATTTCAGAATTGCACCTTGCAGTGCGGAGAAATTACTGTTTGTGCATTTACAATATTCATTAATTTTTGCGATTGAAAAACATCATGTTATTCATATACCAGAAATGATTGAAGCTACTGACTGAATGAAAGGAGCTGGCATCTCACTCTCTTTGAATCTTCTTTATCATGCTAAGAGGAGCAGGAAAAAGTAAAAAATTTCAGAATTGCACCTTGCAATGCGGAGAAATTACTGTTTGTGCATTTACAATATTCAATGATATTTGCCATTGAAAAACGTCCAGAAATGATTGAAGCTACTGACTGAATGAAAGGAGCTGGCATCTCACTCTCTTTGAATCTTCTTTATCATGCTAAGAGGAGCAGGAAAAAGCAAAAAATTTCAGAATTGCACCTTGCAATGCGGAGAAATTACTGTTTGTGCATTTACAATATTCATTGATTTTTGCCATTGAAAAACGTCCAGAAATGATTGAAGCTACTGACTGAATGAAAGGAGCTGGCATCTCACTCTCTTTGAATCTTCTTTATCATGCTAAGAGGAGCAGGAAAAAGCAAAAAATTTCAGAATTGCACCTTGCAATGCGGAGAAATTACTGTTTGTGCATTTACAATATTCATTGATTTTTGCCATTGAAAAACATCATGTTATTCATATACCAGAAATGATTGAAGCTACTGACTGAATGAAAGGAGCTGGCATCTCACTCTCTTTGGATCTTCTTTATCATGCTAAGAGGAGCAGGAAAAAGTAAAAAATTTCAGAATTGCACCTTGCAATGCGGAGAAATTACTGTTTGTGCATTTATAATATTCAATGATTTTTGCCATTGAAAAACGTCCAGAAATGATTGAAGCTACTGACTGAACGAAAGGAGCTGGCATCTCAATCTCTTTGAATCTTCTTTATCATGCTAAGAGGAGCAGGAAAAAGCAAAAAATTTCAGAATTGCACCTTGCAATGCGGAGAAATTACTGTTTGTGCATTTACAATATTCATTGATTTTTGCCATTGAAAAACATCATGTTATTCATGTACCAGAAATGTTTGAAGCTACTGACTGAATGAAAGGAGCTGGCATCTCACTCTCTTTGAATCTTCTTTATCATGCTAAGAGGAGCAGGAAAAAGCAAAAAATTTCAGAATTGCACATTGCAATGCGGAGAAATTACTGTTTGTGCATTTACAATATTCATTGATTTTTGCCATTGAAAAACGTCCAGAAATGATTGAAGCTACTGACTGAATGAAAGGAGCTGGCATCTCACTCTCTTTGAATCTTCTTTATCATGCTAAGAGGAGCAGGAAAAAGCAAAAAATTTCAGAATTGCACCTTGCAATGCGGAGAAATTACTGTTTGTGCATTTACAATATTCATTGATTTTTGCCATTGAAAAACGTCCAGAAATGATTGAAGCTACTGACTGAATGAAAGGAGCTGGCATCTCACTCTCTTTGAATCTTCTTTATCATGCTAAGAGGAGCAGGAAAAAGCAAAAAATTTCAGAATTGCACCTTGCAATGCGGAGAAATTACTGTTTGTGCATTTACAATATTCATTGATTTTTGCCATTGAAAAATGTCCAGAAATGATTGAAGCTACTGACTGAATGAAAGGAGCTGGCATCTCACTCTCTTTGAATCTTCTTTATCATGCTAAGAGGAGCAGGAAAAAGCAAAAAATTTCAGAATTGCGCCTTGCAATGCGGAGAAATTACTGTTTGTGCATTTACAAAATTCATTGATTTTTGCCATTGAAAAACATCATGTTATTCATATACCAGAAATGATTGAAGCTACTGACTGAAGGAAAGGATCTGGCATCTCACTCTCTTTGAATCTTCTTTATCATGCTAAGAGGAGCAGGAAAAAGCAAGAAATTTCTGAATTGCACCTTGCAATGCGGAGAAATTACTGTTTGTGCATTTACAATATTCATTGATTTTTGCCATTGAAAAACGTCCAGAAATGATTGAAGCTACTGACTGAATGAAAGGAGCTGGCATCTCACTCTCTTTGAATCTTCTTTATCATGCTAAGAGGAGCAGGAAAAAGCAAAAAATTTCAGAATTGCACATTGCAATGCGGAGAAATTACTGTTTGTGCATTTACAATATTCATTGATTTTTGCCATTGAAAAACGTCCAGAAATGATTGAAGCTACTGACTGAATGAAAGGAGCTGGCATCTCACTCTCTTTGAATCTTCTTTATCATGCTAAGAGGAGCAGGAAAAAGCAAAAAATTTCAGAATTGCACCTTGCAATGCGGAGAAATTACTGTTTGTGCATTTACAATATTCATTGATTTTTGCCATTGAAAAATGTCCAGAAATGATTGAAGCTACTGACTGAATGAAAGGAGCTGGCATCTCACTCTCTTTGAATCTTCTTTATCATGCTAAGAGGAGCAGGAAAAAGCAAAAAATTTCAGAATTGCGCCTTGCAATGCGGAGAAATTACTGTTTGTGCATTTACAAAATTCATTGATTTTTGCCATTGAAAAACATCATGTTATTCATATACCAGAAATGATTGAAGCTACTGACTGAAGGAAAGGATCTGGCATCTCACTCTCTTTGAATCTTCTTTATCATGCTAAGAGGAGCAGGAAAAAGCAAAAAGTTTCAGAATTGCACCTTGCAATGCGGAGAAATTACTGTTTGTGCATTTACAATATTCATTGGTTTTTGCCATTGAAAAACGTCCAGAAATGATTGAAGCTACTGACTGAATGAAAGGAGCTGGCATCTCACTCTCTTTGAATCTTCTTTATCATGCTAAGAGGAGCAGGAAAAAGCAAAAAATTTCAAAATTGCACCTTGCAATGCGGAGAAATTACTGTTTGTGCATTTACAATATTCATTGATTTTTGCGATTGAAAAACATCATGTTATTCATATACCAGAAATGATTGAAGCTACTGACTGAATGAAAGGAGCTGGCATCTCACTCTCTTTGAATCTTCTTTATCATGCTAAGAGGAGCAGGAAAAAGTAAAAAATTTCAGAATTGCACCTTGCAATGCGGAGAAATTACTGATTGTGCATTTACAATATTCAATGATTTTTGCCATTGAAAAACGTCCAGAAATGATTAAAGCTACTGACTGAATGAAAGGAGCTGGCATCTCACTCTCTTTGAATCTTCTTTATCATGCTAAGAGGAGCAGGAAAAAGCAAAAAATTTCAGAATTGCACCTTGCAATGCGGAGAAATTACTGTTTGTGCATTTACAATATTCATTGATTTTTGCCATTGAAAAACGTCCAGAAATGATTGAAGCTACTGACTGAATGAAAGGAGCTGGCATCTCACTCTCTTTGAATCTTCTTTATCATGCTAAGAGGAGCAGGAAAAAGCAAAAAATTTCAGAATTGCACCTTGCAATGTGGAGAAATTACTGTTTGTGCATTTACAATATTCATTGATTTTTGCCATTGAAAAACATCATGTTATTCATATACCAGAAATGATTGAAGCTACTGACTGAATGAAAGGAGCTGGCATCTCACTCTCTTTGAATCTTCTTTATCATGCTAAGAGGTCAGGAAAAAGTAAAAAATTTCAGAATTGCGCCTTGCAATGCGGAGAAATTACTGTTTGTGCATTTACAAAATTCATTGATTTTTGCCATTGAAAAACATCATGTTATTCATATACCAGAAATGATTGAAGCTACTGACTGAAGGAAAGGATCTGGCATCTCACTCTCTTTGAATCTTCTTTATCATGCTTAGAGGAGCAGGAAAAAGCAAAGAATTTCAGAATTGCACCTTGCAATGCGGAGAAATTACTGTTTGTGCATTTACAATATTCATTGATTTTTGCCATTGAAAAACGTCCAGAAATGATTGAAGCTACTGACTGAATGAAAGGAGCTGGCATCTCACTCTCTTTGAATCTTCTTTATCATGCTAAGAGGAGCAGGAAAAAGCAAAAAATTTCAGAATTGCACCTTGCAATGCGGAGAAATTACTGTTTGTGCATTTACAATATTCATTGATTTTTGCGATTGAAAAACATCATGTTATTCATATACCAGAAATGATTGAAGCTACTGACTGAATGAAAGGAGCTGGCATCTCACTCTCTTTGAATCTTCTTTATCATGCTAAGAGGAGCAGGAAAAAGTAAAAAATTTCAGAATTGCACCTTGCAATGCGGAGAAATTACTGTTTGTGCATTTACAATATTCATTGATTTTTGCCATTGAAAAACGTCCAGAAATGATTGAAGCTACTGACTGAATGAAAGGAGCTGGCATCTCACTCTCTTTGAATCTTCTTTATCATGCTAAGAGGAGCAGGAAAAAGCAAAAAATTTCAGAATTGCACCTTGCAATGCGGAGAAATTACTGTTTGTGCATTTACAATATTCATTGATTTTTGCTATTGAAAAACATCATGTTATTCATATACCAGAAATGATTGAAGCTACTGACTGAATGAAAGGAGCTGGCATCTCAATCTCTTTGAATCTTCTTTATCATGCTAAGAGGAGCAGGAAAAAGCAAAAAATTTCAGAATTGCACCTTGCAATGCGGAGAAATTACAGTTTGTGCATTTACAATATTCATTGATTTTTGCCATTGAAAAACGTCCAGAAATGATTGAAGCTACTGACTGAATGAAAGGAGCTGGCATCTCACTCTCTTTGAATCTTCTTTATCATGCTAAGAGGAGCAGGAAAAAGCAAAAAATTTCAGAATTGCACCTTGCAATGCGGAGAAATTACTGTTTGTGCATTTACAATATTCATTGATTTTTGCCATTGAAAAACGTCCAGAAATGATTGAAGCTACTGACTGAATGAAAGGAGCTGGCATCTCACTCTCTTTGAATCTTCTTTATCATGCTAAGAGGAGCAGGAAAAAGCAAAAAATTTCAGAATTGCACCTTGCAATGTGGAGAAATTACTGTTTGTGCATTTACAATATTCATTGATTTTTGCCATTGAAAAACATCATGTTATTCATATACCAGAAATGATTGAAGCTACTGACTGAATGAAAGGAGCTGGCATCTCACTCTCTTTGAATCTTCTTTATCATGCTAAGAGGTCAGGAAAAAGTAAAAAATTTCAGAATTGCGCCTTGCAATGCGGAGAAATTACTGTTTGTGCATTTACAAAATTCATTGATTTTTGCCATTGAAAAACATCATGTTATTCATATACCAGAAATGATTGAAGCTACTGACTGAAGGAAAGGATCTGGCATCTCACTCTCTTTGAATCTTCTTTATCATGCTTAGAGGAGCAGGAAAAAGCAAAGAATTTCAGAATTGCACCTTGCAATGCGGAGAAATTACTGTTTGTGCATTTACAATATTCATTGATTTTTGCCATTGAAAAACGTCCAGAAATGATTGAAGCTACTGACTGAATGAAAGGAGCTGGCATCTCACTCTCTTTGAATCTTCTTTATCATGCTAAGAGGAGCAGGAAAAAGCAAAAAATTTCAGAATTGCACCTTGCAATGCGGAGAAATTACTGTTTGTGCATTTACAATATTCATTGATTTTTGCGATTGAAAAACATCATGTTATTCATATACCAGAAATGATTGAAGCTACTGACTGAATGAAAGGAGCTGGCATCTCACTCTCTTTGAATCTTCTTTATCATGCTAAGAGGAGCAGGAAAAAGTAAAAAATTTCAGAATTGCACCTTGCAATGCGGAGAAATTACTGTTTGTGCATTTACAATATTCATTGATTTTTGCCATTGAAAAACGTCCAGAAATGATTGAAGCTACTGACTGAATGAAAGGAGCTGGCATCTCACTCTCTTTGAATCTTCTTTATCATGCTAAGAGGAGCAGGAAAAAGCAAAAAATTTCAGAATTGCACCTTGCAATGCGGAGAAATTACTGTTTGTGCATTTACAATATTCATTGATTTTTGCTATTGAAAAACATCATGTTATTCATATACCAGAAATGATTGAAGCTACTGACTGAATGAAAGGAGCTGGCATCTCAATCTCTTTGAATCTTCTTTATCATGCTAAGAGGAGCAGGAAAAAGCAAAAAATTTCAGAATTGCACCTTGCAATGCGGAGAAATTACAGTTTGTGCATTTACAATATTCATTGATTTTTGCCATTGAAAAACGTCCAGAAATGATTGAAGCTACTGACTGAATGAAAGGAGCTGGCATCTCACTCTCTTTGAATCTTCTTTATCATGCTAAGAGGAGCAGGAAAAAGCAAAAAATTTCAGAATTGCACCTTGCAATGCGGAGAAATTACTGTTTGTGCTTTACAATATTCATTGATTTTTGCCATTGAAAAACGTCCAGAAATGATTGAAGGTACTGACTGAATGAAAGGAGCTGGCATCTCACTCTCTTTGAATCTTCTTTATCATGCTAAGAGGAGCAGGAAAAAGCAAAAAATTTCAGAATTGCACCTTGCAATGCGGAGAAATTACTGTTTGTGCATTTACAATATTCATTGATTTTTGCCATTGAAAAACGTCCAGAAATGATTGAAGCTACTGACTGAATGAAAGGAGCTGGCATCTCACTCTCTTTGAATCTTCTTTATCATGCTAAGAGGAGCAGGAAAAAGCAAAAAATTTCAGAATTGCACCTTGCAATGCGGAGAAATTACTGTTTGTGCATTTACAATATTCATTGATTTTTGCCATTGAAAAATGTCCAGAAATGATTGAAGCTACTGACTGAATGAAAGGAGCTGGCATCTCACTCTCTTTGAATCTTCTTTATCATGCTAAGAGGAGCAGGAAAAAGCAAAAAATTTCAGAATTGCGCCTTGCAATGCGGAGAAATTACTGTTTGTGCATTTACAAAATTCATTGATTTTTGCCATTGAAAAACATCATGTTATTCATATACCAGAAATGATTGAAGCTACTGACTGAAGGAAAGGATCTGGCATCTCACTCTCTTTGAATCTTCTTTATCATGCTTAGAGGAGCAGGAAAAAGCAAAAAATTTCAGAATTGCACCTTGCAATGCGGAGAAATTACTGTTTGTGCATTTACAATATTCATTGATTTTTGCCATTGAAAAACGTCCAGAAATGATTGAAGCTACTGACTGAATGAAAGGAGCTGGCATCTCACTCTCTTTGAATCTTCTTTATCATGCTAAGAGGAGCAGGAAAAAGCAAAAAATTTCAGAATTGCACCTTGCAATGCGGAGAAATTACTGTTTGTGCATTTACAATATTCATTGATTTTTGCGATTGAAAAACATCATGTTATTCATATACCAGAAATGATTGAAGCTACTGACTGAATGAAAGGAGCTGGCATCTCACTCTCTTTGAATCTTCTTTATCATGCTAAGAGGAGCAGGAAAAAGTAAAAAATTTCAGAATTGCACCTTGCAATGCGGAGAAATTACTGTTTGTGCATTTACAATATTCAATGATTTTTGCCATTGAAAAACGTCCAGAAATGATTGAAGCTACTGACTGAATGAAAGGAGCTGGCATCTCACTCTCTTTGAATCTTGTTTATCATGCTAAGAGGAGCAGGAAAAAGCAAAAAATTTCAGAATTGCACCTTGCAATGCGGAGAAATTACTGTTTGTGCATTTACAATATTCATTGATTTT
This sequence comes from Phyllobates terribilis, assembly GCF_046119375.1. Lineage (NCBI taxonomy): Eukaryota > Metazoa > Chordata > Amphibia > Anura > Dendrobatidae > Phyllobates > Phyllobates terribilis. Next base: position 122,931 of record NW_027364836.1, read on the forward strand.
TGCCATTGAAAAACGTCCAGAAATGATTGAAGCTACTGACTGAATGAAAGGAGCTGGCATCTCACTCTCTTTGAATCTTCTTTATCATGCTAAGAGGAGCAGGAAAAAGCAAAAAATTTCAGAATTGCACCTTGCAATGCGGAGAAATTACTGTTTGTGCATTTACAATATTCATTGATTTTTGCCATTGAAAAACATCATGTTATTCATATACCAGAAATGATTGAAGCTACTGACTGAATGAAAGGAGCTGGCATCTCACTCTCTTTGAATCTTCTTTATCATGCTAAGAGGAGCAGGAAAAAGTAAAAAATTTCAGAATTGCACCTTGCAATGCGGAGAAATTACTGTTTGTGCATTTATAATATTCAATGATTTTTGCCATTGAAAAACGTCCAGAAATGATTGAAGCTACTGACTGAACGAAAGGAGCTGGCATCTCACTCTCTTTGAATCTTCTTTATCATGCTAAGAGGAGCAGGAAAAAGCAAAAAATTTCAGAATTGCACCTTGCAATGCGGAGAAATTACTGTTTGTGCATTTACAATATTCATTGATTTTTGCCATTGAAAAACATCATGTTATTCATGTACCAGAAATGTTTGAAGCTACTGACTGAAGGAAAGGATCTGGCATCTCACTCTCTTTGAATCTTCTTTATCATGCTTAGAGGAGCAGGAAAAAGCAAAAAATTTCAGAATTGCACCTTGCAATGCGGAGAAATTACTGTTTGTGCATTTACAATATTCATTGATTTTTGCCATTGAAAAACGTCCAGAAATGATTGAAGCTACTGACTGAATGAAAGGAGCTGGCATCTCACTCTCTTTGAATCTTCTTTATCATGCTAAGAGGAGCAGGAAAAAGCAAAAAATTTCAGAATTGCACCTTGCAATGCGGAGAAATTACTGTTTGTGCATTTACAATATTCATTGATTTTTGCGATTGAAAAACATCATGTTATTCATATACCAGAAATGATTGAAGCTACTGACTGAATGAAAGGAGCTGGCATCTCACTCTCTTTGAATCTTCTTTATCATGCTAAGAGGAGCAGGAAAAAGTAAAAAATTTCAGAATTGCACCTTGCAATGCGGAGAAATTACTGTTTGTGCATTTACAATATTCAATGATTTTTGCCATTGAAAAACGTCCAGAAATGATAGAAGCTACTGACTGAATGAAAGGAGCTGGCATCTCACTCTCTTTGAATCTTGTTTATCATGCTAAGAGGAGCAGGAAAAAGCAAAAAATTTCAGAATTGCACCTTGCAATGCGGAGAAATTACTGTTTGTGCATTTACAATATTCATTGATTTTTGCCATTGAAAAACGTCCAGAAATGATTGAAGCTACTGACTGAATGAAAGGAGCTGGCATCTCACTCTCTTTGAATCTTCTTTATCATGCTAAGAGGAGCAGGAAAAAGCAAAAAATTTCAGAATTGCACCTTGCAATGCGGAGAAATTACTGTTTGTGCATTTACAATATTCATTGATTTTTGCCATTGAAAAACATCATGTTATTCATATACCAGAAATGATTGAAGCTACTGACTGAATGAAAGGAGCTGGCATCTCACTCTCTTTGAATCTTCTTTATCATGCTAAGAGGAGCAGGAAAAAGTAAAAAATTTCAGAATTGCACCTTGCAATGCGGAGAAATTACTGTTTGTGCATTTATAATATTCAATGATTTTTGCCATTGAAAAACGTCCAGAAATGATTGAAGCTACTGACTGAACGAAAGGAGCTGGCATCTCACTCTCTTTGAATCTTCTTTATCATGCTAAGAGGAGCAGGAAAAAGCAAAAAATTTCAGAATTGCACCTTGCAATGCGGAGAAATTACTGTTTGTGCATTTACAATATTCATTGATTTTTGCCATTGAAAAACATCATGTTATTCATGTACCAGAAATGTTTGAAGCTACTGACTGAATGAAAGGAGCTGGCATCTCACTCTCTTTGAATCTTCTTTATCATGCTAAGAGGAGCAGGAAAAAGCAAAAAATTTCAGAATTGCACATTGCAATGCGGAGAAATTACTGTTTGTGCATTTACAATATTCATTGATTTTTGCCATTGAAAAACGTCCAGAAATGATTGAAGCTACTGACTGAATGAAAGGAGCTGGCATCTCACTCTCTTTGAATCTTCTTTATCATGCTAAGAGGAGCAGGAAAAAGCAAAAAATTTCAGAATTGCACCTTGCAATGCGGAGAAATTACTGTTTGTGCATTTACAATATTCATTGATTTTTGCCATTGAAAAACGTCCAGAAATGATTGAAGCTACTGACTGAATGAAAGGAGCTGGCATCTCACTCTCTTTGAATCTTCTTTATCATGCTAAGAGGAGCAGGAAAAAGCAAAAAATTTCAGAATTGCACCTTGCAATGCGGAGAAATTACTGTTTGTGCATTTACAATATTCATTGATTTTTGCCATTGAAAAATGTCCAGAAATGATTGAAGCTACTGACTGAATGAAAGGAGCTGGCATCTCACTCTCTTTGAATCTTCTTTATCATGCTAAGAGGAGCAGGAAAAAGCAAAAAATTTCAGAATTGCGCCTTGCAATGCGGAGAAATTACTGTTTGTGCATTTACAAAATTCATTGATTTTTGCCATTGAAAAACATCATGTTATTCATATACCAGAAATGATTGAAGCTACTGACTGAAGGAAAGGATCTGGCATCTCACTCTCTTTGAATCTTCTTTATCATGCTAAGAGGAGCAGGAAAAAGCAAAAAATTTCAGAATTGCACCTTGCAATGCGGAGAAATTACTGTTTGTGCATTTACAATATTCATTGGTTTTTGCCATTGAAAAACGTCCAGAAATGATTGAAGCTACTGACTGAATGAAAGGAGCTGGCATCTCACTCTCTTTGAATCTTCTTTATCATGCTAAGAGGAGCAGGAAAAAGCAAAAAATTTCAGAATTGCACCTTGCAATGCGGAGAAATTACTGTTTGTGCATTTACAATATTCATTGATTTTTGCGATTGAAAAACATCATGTTATTCATATACCAGAAATGATTGAAGCTACTGACTGAATGAAAGGAGCTGGCATCTCACTCTCTTTGAATCTTCTTTATCATGCTAAGAGGAGCAGGAAAAAGTAAAAAATTTCAGAATTGCACCTTGCAATGCGGAGAAATTACTGATTGTGCATTTACAATATTCAATGATTTTTGCCATTGAAAAACGTCCAGAAATGATTAAAGCTACTGACTGAATGAAAGGAGCTGGCATCTCACTCTCTTTGAATCTTATTTATCATGCTAAGAGCAGCAGGAAAAAGCAAAAAATTTCAGAATTGCACCTTGCAATGCGGAGAAATTACTGTTTGTGCATTTACAATATTCATTGATTTTTGCCATTGAAAAACGTCCAGAAATGATTGAAGCTACTGACTGAATGAAAGGAGCTGGCATCTCACTCTCTTTGAATCTTCTTTATCATGCTAAGAGGAGCAGGAAAAAGCAAAAAATTTCAGAATTGCACCTTGCAATGCGGAGAAATTACTGTTTGTGCATTTACAATATTCATTGATTTTTGCCATTGAAAAACATCATGTTATTCATATACCAGAAATGATTGAAGCTACTGACTGAATGAAAGGAGCTGGCATCTCACTCTCTTTGAATCTTATTTATCATGCTAAGAGGAGCAGGAAAAAGCAAAAAATTTCAGAATTGCACCTTGCAATGCGGAGAAATTACTGTTTGTGCATTTACAATATTCATTGATTTTTGCCATTGAAAAACGTCCAGAAATGATTGAAGCTACTGACTGAATGAAAGGAGCTGGCATCTCACTCTCTTTGAATCTTCTTTATCATGCTAAGAGGAGCAGGAAAAAGCAAAAAATTTCAGAATTGCACCTTGCAATGCGGAGAAATTACTGTTTGTGCATTTACAATATTCATTGATTTTTGCCATTGAAAAACATCATGTTATTCATATACCAGAAATGATTGAAGCTACTGACTGAATGAAAGGAGCTGGCATCTCACTCTCTTTGAATCTTCTTTATCATGCTAAGAGGAGCAGGAAAAAGTAAAAAATTTCAGAATTGCACCTTGCAATGCGGAGAAATTACTGTTTGTGCATTTATAATATTCAATGATTTTTGCCATTGAAAAACGTCCAGAAATGATTGAAGCTACTGACTGAACGAAAGGAGCTGGCATCTCACTCTCTTTGAATCTTCTTTATCATGCTAAGAGGAGCAGAAAAAAGCAAAAAATTTCAGAATTGCACCTTGCAATGTGGAGAAATTACTGTTTGTGCATTTACAATATTCATTGATTTTTGCCATTGAAAAACATCATGTTATTCATATACCAGAAATGTTTGAAGCTACTGACTGAATGAAAGGAGCTGGCATCTCACTCTCTTTGAATCTTCTTTATCATGCTAAGAGGAGCAGGAAAAAGCAAAAAATTTCAGAATTGCACATTGCAATGCGGAGAAATTACTGTTTGTGCATTTACAATATTCATTGATTTTTGCCATTGAAAAACGTCCAGAAATGATTGAAGCTACTGACTGAATGAAAGGAGCTGGCATCTCACTCTCTTTGAATCTTCTTTATCATGCTAAGAGGAGCAGGAAAAAGCAAAAAATTTCAGAATTGCACCTTGCAATGCGGAGAAATTACTGTTTGTGCATTTACAATATTCATTGATTTTTGCCATTGAAAAACGTCCAGAAATGATTGAAGCTACTGACTGAATGAAAGGAGCTGGCATCTCACTCTCTTTGAATCTTCTTTATCATGCTAAGAGGAGCAGGAAAAAGCAAAAAATTTCAGAATTGCACCTTGCAATGCGGAGAAATTACTGTTTGTGCATTTACAATATTCATTGATTTTTGCCATTGAAAAACATGTTATTCATATACCAGAAATGTTTGAAGCTCCTGACTGAATGAAAGGAGCTGGCACCTCACTCTCTTTGAATCTTCTTTATCATGCTAAGAGGAGCAGGAAAAAGCAAAAAATTTCAGAATTGCACCTTGCAATGCGGAGAAATTACTGTTTGTGCATTTACAATATTCATTGATTTTTGCCATTGAAAAACGTCCAGAAATGATTGAAGCTACTGACTGAATGAAAGGAGCTGTCATCTCACTCTCTTTGAATCTTCTTTATCATGCTAAGAGGAGCAGGAAAAAGCAAAAAATTTCAGAATTGCACCTTGCAATGCGGAGAAATTACTGTTTGTGCATTTACAATATTCATTGATTTTTGCCATTGAAAAATGTCCAGAAATGATTGAAGCTACTGACTGAATGAAAGGAGCTGGCATCTCACTCTCTTTGAATCTTCTTTATCATGCTAAGAGGAGCAGGAAAAAGCAAAAAATTTCAGAATTGCGCCTTGCAATGCGGAGAAATTACTGTTTGTGCATTTACAAAATTCATTGATTTTTGCCATTGAAAAACATCATGTTATTCATATGCCAGAAATGATTGAAGCTACTGACTGAAGGAAAGGAGCTGGCATCTCACTCTCTTTGAATCTTCTTTATCATGCTAAGAGGAGCAGGAAAAAGCAAAAAATTTCAGAATTGCACCTTGCAATGCGGAGAAATTACTGTTTGTGCATTTACAATATTCATTGATTTTTGCCATTGAAAAACGTCCAGAAATGATTGAAGCTACTGACTGAATGAAAGGAGCTGGCATCTCACTCTCTTTGAATCTTCTTTATCATGCTAAGAGGAGCAGGAAAAAGCAAAAAATTTCAGAATTGCACCTTGCAATGCGGAGAAATTACTGTTTGTGCATTTACAATATTCATTGATATTTGCCATTGAAAAACGTCCAGAAATGATTGAAGCTACTGACTGAATGAAAGGAGCTGGCATCTCACTCTCTTTCAATCTTCTTTATCATGATAAGAGGAGCAGGAAAAAGCAAAAAATTTCAGAATTGCACCTTGCAATGCGGAGAAATTACTGTTTGTGCATTTACAATATTCATTGATTTTTGCCATTGAAAAACATGTTATTCATATACCAGAAATGTTTGAAGCTCCTGACTGAATGAAAGGAGCTGGCACCTCACTCTCTTTGAATCTTCTTTATCATGCTGAGAGGAGCAGGAAAAAGCAAAAAATTTCAGAATTGCACCTTGCAATGCGGAGAAATTACTGTTTGTGCATTTACAATATTCATTGATTTTTGCCATTGAAAAACGTCCAGAAATGATTGAAGCTACTGACTGAATGAAAGGAGCTGTCATCTCACTCTCTTTGAATCTTCTTTATCATGCTAAGAGGAGCAGGAAAAAGCAAAAAATTTCAGAATTGCACCTTGCAATGCGGAGAAATTACTGTTTGTGCATTTACAATATTCATTGATTTTTGCCATTGAAAAATGTTCAGAAATGATTGAAGCTACTGACTGAATGAAAGGAGCTGGCATCTCACTCTCTTTGAATCTTCTTTATCATGCTAAGAGGAGCAGGAAAAAGCAAAAAATTTCAGAATTGCGCCTTGCAATGCGGAGAAATTACTGTTTGTGCATTTACAAAATTCATTGATTTTTGCCATTGAAAAACATCATGTTATTCATATGCCAGAAATGATTGAAGCTACTGACTGAAGGAAAGGAGCTGGCATCTCACTCTCTTCGAATCTTCTTTATCATGCTAAGAGGAGCAGGAAAAAGCAAAAAATTTCAGAATTTCACCTTGCAATGCGGAGAAATTACTGTTTGTGCATTTACAATATTCATTGATTTTTGCCATTGAAAAACATCATGTTATTCATGTACCAGAAATGTTTGAAGCTACTGACTGAATGAAAGGAGCTGGCATCTCACTCTCTTTGAATCTTCTTTATCATGCTAAGAGGAGCAGGAAAAAGCAAAAAATTTCAGAATTGCACATTGCAATGCGGAGAAATTACTGTTTGTGCATTTACAATATTCATTGATTTTTGCCATTGAAAAACGTCCAGAAATGATTGAAGCTACTGACTGAATGAAAGGAGCTGGCATCTCACTCTCTTTGAATCTTCTTTATCATGCTAAGAGGAGCAGGAAAAAGCAAAAAATTTCAGAATTGCACCTTGCAATGCGGAGAAATTACTGTTTGTGCATTTACAATATTCATTGATTTTTGCCATTGAAAAACGTCCAGAAATGATTGAAGCTACTGACTGAATGAAAGGAGCTGGCATCTCACTCTCTTTGAATCTTCTTTATCATGCTAAGAGGAGCAGGAAAAAGCAAAAAATTTCAGAATTGCACCTTGCAATGCGGAGAAATTACTGTTTGTGCATTTACAATATTCATTGATTTTTGCCATTGAAAAATGTCCAGAAATGATTGAAGCTACTGACTGAATGAAAGGAGCTGGCATCTCACTCTCTTTGAATCTTCTTTATCATGCTAAGAGGAGCAGGAAAAAGCAAAAAATTTCAGAATTGCGCCTTGCAATGCGGAGAAATTACTGTTTGTGCATTTACAAAATTCATTGATTTTTGCCATTGAAAAACATCATGTTATTCATATACCAGAAATGATTGAAGCTACTGACTGAAGGAAAGGATCTGGCATCTCACTCTCTTTGAATCTTCTTTATCATGCTAAGAGGAGCAGGAAAAAGCAAAAAATTTCAGAATTGCACCTTGCAATGCGGAGAAATTACTGTTTGTGCATTTACAATATTCATTGGTTTTTGCCATTGAAAAACGTCCAGAAATGATTGAAGCTACTGACTGAATGAAAGGAGCTGGCATCTCACTCTCTTTGAATCTTCTTTATCATGCTAAGAGGAGCAGGAAAAAGCAAAAAATTTCAGAATTGCACCTTGCAATGCGGAGAAATTACTGTTTGTGCATTTACAATATTCATTGATTTTTGCGATTGAAAAACATCATGTTATTCATGTACCAGAAATGATTGAAGCTACTGACTGAATGAAAGGAGCTGGCATCTCACTCTCTTTGAATCTTCTTTATCATGCTAAGAGGAGCAGGAAAAAGTAAAAAATTTCAGAATTGCACCTTGCAATGCGGAGAAATTACTGATTGTGCATTTACAATATTCAATGATTTTTGCCATTGAAAAACGTCCAGAAATGATTAAAGCTACTGACTGAATGAAAGGAGCTGGCATCTCACTCTCTTTGAATCTTATTTATCATGCTAAGAGGAGCAGGAAAAAGCAAAAAATTTCAGAATTGCACCTTGCAATGCGGAGAAATTACTGTTTGTGCATTTACAATATTCATTGATTTTTGCCATTGAAAAACGTCCAGAAATGATTGAAGCTACTGACTGAATGAAAGGAGCTGGCATCTCACTCTCTTTGAATCTTCTTTATCATGCTAAGAGGAGCAGGAAAAAGCAAAAAATTTCAGAATTTCACCTTGCAATGCGGAGAAATTACTGTTTGTGCATTTACAATATTCATTGATTTTTGCCATTGAAAAACATCATGTTATTCATATACCAGAAATGATTGAAGCTACTGACTGAATGAAAGGAGCTGGCATCTCACTCTCTTTGAATCTTATTTATCATGCTAAGAGGAGCAGGAAAAAGCAAAAAATTTCAGAATTGCACCTTGCAATGCGGAGAAATTACTGTTTGTGCATTTACAATATTCATTGATTTTTGCCATTGAAAAACGTCCAGAAATGATTGAAGCTACTGACTGAATGAAAGGAGCTGGCATCTCACTCTCTTTGAATCTTCTTTATCATGCTAAGAGGAGCAGGAAAAAGCAAAAAATTTCAGAATTGCACCTTGCAATGCGGAGAAATTACTGTTTGTGCATTTACAATATTCATTGATTTTTGCCATTGAAAAACATCATGTTATTCATATACCAGAAATGATTGAAGCTACTGACTGAATGAAAGGAGCTGGCATCTCACTCTCTTTGAATCTTCTTTATCATGCTAAGAGGAGCAGGAAAAAGTAAAAAATTTCAGAATTGCACCTTGCAATGCGGAGAAATTACTGTTTGTGCATTTATAATATTCAATGATTTTTGCCATTGAAAAACGTCCAGAAATGATTGAAGCTACTGACTGAACGAAAGGAGCTGGCATCTCACTCTCTTTGAATCTTCTTTATCATGCTAAGAGGAGCAGAAAAAAGCAAAAAATTTCAGAATTGCACCTTGCAATGCGGAGAAATTACTGTTTGTGCATTTACAATATTCATTGATTTTTGCCATTGAAAAACATCATGTTATTCATATACCAGAAATGTTTGAAGCTACTGACTGAATGAAAGGAGCTGGCATCTCACTCTCTTTGAATCTTCTTTATCATGCTAAGAGGAGCAGGAAAAAGCAAAAAATTTCAGAATTGCACATTGCAATGCGGAGAAATTACTGTTTGTGCATTTACAATATTCATTGATTTTTGCCATTGAAAAACGTCCAGAAATGATTGAAGCTACTGACTGAATGAAAGGAGCTGGCATCTCACTCTCTTTGAATCTTCTTTATCATGCTAAGAGGAGCAGGAAAAAGCAAAAAATTTCAGAATTGCACCTTGCAATGCGGAGAAATTACTGTTTGTGCATTTACAATATTCATTGATTTTTGCCATTGAAAAACGTCCAGAAATGATTGAAGCTACTGACTGAATGAAAGGAGCTGGCATCTCACTCTCTTTGAATCTTCTTTATCATGCTAAGAGGAGCAGGAAAAAGCAAAAAATTTCAGAATTGCACCTTGCAATGCGGAGAAATTACTGTTTGTGCATTTACAATATTCATTGATTTTTGCCATTGAAAAACATGTTATTCATATACCAGAAATGTTTGAAGCTCCTGACTGAATGAAAGGAGCTGGCACCTCACTCTCTTTGAATCTTCTTTATCATGCTAAGAGGAGCAGGAAAAAGCAAAAAATTTCAGAATTGCACCTTGCAATGCGGAGAAATTACTGTTTGTGCATTTACAATATTCATTGATTTTTGCCATTGAAAAACGTCCAGAAATGATTGAAGCTACTGACTGAATGAAAGGAGCTGTCATCTCACTCTCTTTGAATCTTCTTTATCATGCTAAGAGGAGCAGGAAAAAGCAAAAAATTTCAGAATTGCACCTTGCAATGCGGAGAAATTACTGTTTGTGCATTTACAATATTCATTGATTTTTGCCATTGAAAAATGTCCAGAAATGATTGAAGCTACTGACTGAATGAAAGGAGCTGGCATCTCACTCTCTTTGAATCTTCTTTATCATGCTAAGAGGAGCAGGAAAAAGCAAAAAATTTCAGAATTGCGCCTTGCAATGCGGAGAAATTACTGTTTGTGCATTTACAAAATTCATTGATTTTTGCCATTGAAAAACATCATGTTATTCATATGCCAGAAATGATTGAAGCTACTGACTGAAGGAAAGGAGCTGGCATCTCACTCTCTTTGAATCTTCTTTATCATGCTAAGAGGAGCAGGAAAAAGCAAAAAATTTCAGAATTGCACCTTGCAATGCGGAGAAATTACTGTTTGTGCATTTACAATATTCATTGATTTTTGCCATTGAAAAATGTCCAGAAATGATTGAAGCTACTGACTGAATGAAAGGAGCTGGCATCTCACTCTCTTTGAATCTTCTTTATCATGCTAAGAGGAGCAGGAAAAAGCAAAAAATTTCAGAATTGCACCTTGCAATGCGGAGAAATTACTGTTTGTGCATTTACAATATTCATTGATATTTGCCATTGAAAAACGTCCAGAAATGATTGAAGCTACTGACTGAATGAAAGGAGCTGGCATCTCACTCTCTTTGAATCTTCTTTATCATGATAAGAGGAGCAGGAAAAAGCAAAAAATTTCAGAATTGCACCTTGCAATGCGGAGAAATTACTGTTTGTGCATTTACAATATTCATTGATTTTTGCCATTGAAAAACATGTTATTCATATACCAGAAATGTTTGAAGCTCCTGACTGAATGAAAGGAGCTGGCACCTCACTCTCTTTGAATCTTCTTTATCATGCTGAGAGGAGCAGGAAAAAGCAAAAAATTTCAGAATTGCACCTTGCAATGCGGAGAAATCACTGTTTGTGCATTTACAATATTCATTGATTTTTGCCATTGAAAAACGTCCAGAAATGATTGAAGCTACTGACTGAATGAAAGGAGCTGTCATCTCACTCTCTTTGAATCTTCTTTATCATGCTAAGAGGAGCAGGAAAAAGCAAAAAATTTCAGAATTGCACCTTGCAATGCGGAGAAATTACTGTTTGTGCATTTACAATATTCATTGATTTTTGCCATTGAAAAATGTTCAGAAATGATTGAAGCTACTGACTGAATGAAAGGAGCTGGCATCTCACTCTCTTTGAATCTTCTTTATCATGCTAAGAGGAGCAGGAAAAAGCAAAAAATTTCAGAATTGCGCCTTGCAATGCGGAGAAATTACTGTTTGTGCATTTACAAAATTCATTGATTTTTGCCATTGAAAAACATCATGTTATTCATATGCCAGAAATGATTGAAGCTACTGACTGAAGGAAAGGAGCTGGCATCTCACTCTCTTCGAATCTTCTTTATCATGCTAAGAGGAGCAGGAAAAAGCAAAAAATTTCAGAATTTCACCTTGCAATGCGGAGAAATTACTGTTTGTGCATTTACAATATTCATTGATTTTTGCCATTGAAAAACGTCCAGAAATGATTGAAGCTACTGACTGAATGAAAGGAGCTGGCATCTCACTCTCTTTGAATCTTCTTTATCATGCTAAGAGGAGCAGGAAAAAGCAAAAAATTTCAGAATTGCACCTTGCAATGCGGAGAAATTACTGTTTGTGCATTTACAATATTCATTGATTTTTGCGATTGAAAAACATCATGTTATTCATATACCAGAAATGATTGAAGCTACTGACTGAATGAAAGGAGCTGGCATCTCACTCTCTTTGAATCTTCTTTATCATGCTAAGAGGAGCAGGAAAAAGTAAAAAATTTCAGAATTGCACCTTGCAATGCGGAGAAATTACTGTTTGTGCATTTACAATATTCAATGATTTTTGCCATTGAAAAACGTCCAGAAATGATTGAAGCTACTGACTGAACTAAAGGAGCTGGCATCTCACTCTCTTTGAATCTTCTTTATCATGCTAAGAGGAGCAGGAAAAAGCAAAAAATTTCAGAATTGCACCTTGCAATGCGGAGAAATTACTGTTTGTGCATTTACAATATTCATTGATTTTTGCCATTGAAAAACATCATGTTATTCATATACCAGAAATGTTTGAAGCTACTGACTGAATGAAAGGAGCTGGTATCTCACTCTCTTTGAATCTTCTTCATAATGCTAAGAGGAGCAGGAAAAAGCAAAAAATTTCAGAATTGCACCTTGCAATGCGGAGAAATTACTGTTTGTGCATTTACAATATTCATTGATTTTTGCCATTGAAAAACGTCCAGAAATGATTGAAGCTACTGACAATGAAAGGAGCTGGCATCTCACTCTCTTTGAATCTTCTTTATCATGCTAAGAGGAGCAGGAAAAAGCAAAAAATTTCAGAATTGCACCTTGCAATGCTGAGAAATTACTGTTTGTGCATTTACAAAATTCATTGATTTTTGCCATTGAAAAACATCATGTTATTCATATACCAGAAATGATTGAAGCTACTGACTGAATGAAAGGAGCTGGCATCTCACTCTCTTTGAATCTTCTTTATCATGCTAAGAGGAGCAGGAAAAAGCAAAAAATTTCAGAATTGCACCTTGCAATGCGGAGAAATTACTGTTTGTGCATTTACAATATTCATTGATTTTTGCCATTGAAAAACGTCCAGAAATGATTGAAGCTACTGACTGAATGAAAGGAGCTGGCATCTCACTCTCTTTGAATCTTCTTTATCATGCTAAGAGGAGCAGGAAAAAGCAAAAAATTTCAGAATTGCACCTTGCAATGCGGAGAAATTACTGTTTGTGCATTTACAATATTCATTGATTTTTGCCATTGAAAAACGTCCAGAAATGATTGAAGCTACTGACTGAATGAAAGGAGCTGGCATCTCACTCTCTTTGAATCTTCTTTATCATGCTAAGAGGAGCAGGAAAAAGCAAAAAATTTCAGAATTGCACCTTGCAATGCGGAGAAATTACAGTTTGTGCATTTACAATATTCATTGATTTTTGCCATTGAAAAACGTCCAGAAATGATTGAAGCTACTGACTGAATGAAAGGAGCTGGCATCTCACTCTCTTTGAATCTTCTTTATCATGCTAAGAGGAGCAGGAAAATGCAAAAAATTTCAGAATTGCACCTTGCAATGCGGAGAAATTACTGTTTGTGCATTTACAATATTCATTGATTTTTGCCATTGAAAAATGTCCAGAAATGATTGAAGCTACTGACTGAATGAAAGGAGCTGGCATCTCACTCTCTTTGAATCTTCTTTATCATGCTAAGAGGAGCAGGAAAAAGCAAAAAATTTCAGAATTGCACCTTGCAATGCGGAGAAATTACTGTTTGTGCATTTACAATATTCATTGATTTTTGCCATTGAAAAACATGTTATTCATATACCAGAAATGTTTGAAGCTCCTGACTGAATGAAAGGAGCTGGCACCTCACTCTCTTTGAATCTTGTTTATCATGCTAAGAGGAGCAGGAAAAAGCAAAAAATTTCAGAATTGCACCTTGCAATGCGGAGAAATTACTGTTTGTGCATTTACAATATTCATTGATTTTTGCCATTGAAAAACGTCCAGAAATGATTGAAGCTACTGACTGAATGAAAGGAGCTAGCATCTCACTCTCTTTGAATCTTCTTTATCATGCTAAGAGGAGCAGGAAAAAGCAAAAAATTTCAGAATTGCGCCTTGCAATGCGGAGAAATTACTGTTTGTGCATTTACAAAATTCATTGATTTTTGCCATTGAAAAACATCATGTTATTCATATACCAGAAATGATTGAAGCTACTGACTGAAGGAAAGGAGCTGGCATCTCACTCTCTTTGAATCTTCTTTATCATGCTAAGAGGAGCAGGAAAAAGCAAAAAATTTCAGAATTACACCTTGCAATGCGGAGAAATTACTGTTTGTGCATTTACAATATTCATTGATTTTTGCCATTGAAAAACGTCCGGAAATGATTGAAGCTACTGACTGAATGAAAGGAGCTGGCATCTCACTCTCTTTGAATCTTCTTTATCATGCTAAGAGGAGCAGGAAAAAGCAAAAAATTTCAGAATTGCACCTTGCAATGCGGAGAAATTACTGTTTGTGCATTTACAATATTCATTGATTTTTGCGATTGAAAAACATCATGTTATTCATATACCAGAAATGATTGAAGCTACTGACTGAATGAAAGGAGCTGGCATCTCACTCTCTTTGAATCTTCTTTATCATGCTAAGAGGAGCAGGAAAAAGTAAAAAATTTCAGAATTGCACCTTGCAATGCGGAGAAATTACTGTTTGTGCATTTACAATATTCAATGATTTTTGCAATTGAAAAACGTCCATAAATGATTGAAGCTACTGACTGAATGAAAGGAGCTGGTATCTCACTCTCTTTGAATCTTCTTCATAATGCTAAGAGGAGCAGGAAAAAGCAAAAAATTTCAGAATTGCACCTTGCAATGCGGAGAAATTACTGTTTGTGCATTTACAATATTCATTGATTTTTGCCATTGAAAAACGTCCAGAAATGATTGAAGCTACTGACAATGAAAGGAGCTGGCATCTCACTCTCTTTGAATCTTCTTTATCATGCTAAGAGGAGCAGGAAAAAGCAAAAAATTTCAGAATTGCACCTTGCAATGCTGAGAAATTACTGTTTGTGCATTTACAAAATTCTTTGATTTTTGCCATTGAAAAACATCATGTTATTCATATACCAGAAATGATTGAAGCTACTGACTGAATGAAAGGAGCTGGCATCTCACTCTCTTTGAATCTTCTTTATCATGCTAAGAGGAGCAGGAAAAAGCAAAAAAATTCAGAATTGCACCTTGCAATGCGGAGAAATTACTGTTTGTGCATTTACAATATTCATTGATTTTTGCCATTGAAAAACGTCCAGAAATGATTGAAGCTACTGACTGAATGAAAGGAGCTGGCATCTCACTCTCTTTGAATCTTCTTTATCATGCTAAGAGGAGCAGGAAAAAGCAAAAAATTTCAGAATTGCACCTTGCAATGCGGAGAAATTACTGTTTGTGCATTTACAATATTCATTGATTTTTGCCATTGAAAAACGTCCAGAAATGATTGAAGCTACTGACTGAATGAAAGGAGCTGGCATCTCACTCTCTTTGAATCTTCTTTATCATGCTAAGAGGAGCAGGAAAAAGCAAAAAATTTCAGAATTGCACCTTGCAATGCGGAGAAATTACTGTTTGTGCATTTACAATATTCATTGATTTTTGCCATTAAAAAACATGTTATTCATATACCAGAAATGTTTGAAGCTACTGACTGAATGAAAGGAGCTGGTATCTCACTCTCTTTGAATCTTCTTCATAATGCTAAGAGGAGCAGGAAAAAGCAAAAAATTTCAGAATTGCACCTTGCAATGCGGAGAAATTACTGTTTGTGCATTTACAATATTCATTGATTTTTGCCATTGAAAAACGTCCAGAAATGATTGAAGCTACTGACAATGAAAGGAGCTGGCATCTCACTCTCTTTGAATCTTCTTTATCATGCTAAGAGGAGCAGGAAAAAGCAAAAAATTTCAGAATTGCACCTTGCAATGCTGAGAAATTACTGTTTGTGCATTTACAAAATTCTTTGATTTTTGCCATTGAAAAACATCATGTTATTCATATACCAGAAATGATTGAAGCTACTGACTGAATGAAAGGAGCTGGCATCTCACTCTCTTTGAATCTTCTTTATCATGCTAAGAGGAGCAGGAAAAAGCAAAAAAATTCAGAATTGCACCTTGCAATGCGGAGAAATTACTGTTTGTGCATTTACAATATTCATTGATTTTTGCCATTGAAAAACATCATGTTATTCATATACCAGAAATGTTTGAAGCTACTGACTGAATGAAAGGAGCTGACATCTCACTCTCTTTGAATCTTCTTTATCATGCTAAGAGGAGCAGGAAAAAGCAAAAAATTTCAGAATTGCACCTTGCAATGCGGAGAAATTACTGTTTGTGCATTTACAATATTCATTGATTTTTGCCATTGAAAAACGTCCAGAAATGATTGAAGCTACTGACTGAATGAAAGGAGCTGGCATCTCACTCTCTTTGAATCTTCTTTATCATGCTAAGAGGAGCAGGAAAAAGCAAAAAATTTCAGAATTGCACCTTGCAATGCGGAGAAATTACTGTTTGTGCATTTACAATATTCATTGATTTTTGCCATTGAAAAACGTCCAGAAATGATTGAAGCTACTGACTGAATGAAAGGAGCTGGCATCTCACTCTCTTTGAATCTTCTTTATCATGCTAAGAGGAGCAGGAAAAAGCAAAAAATTTCAGAATTGCACCTTGCAATGCGGAGAAATTACTGTTTGTGCATTTAAAATATTCATTGATTTTTGCCATTGAAAAACGTCCAGAAATGATTGAAGCTACTGACAATGAAAGGAGCTGGCATCTCACTCTCTTTGAATCTTCTTTATCATGCTAAGAGCAGCAGGAAAAAGCAAAAAATTTCAGAATTGCACCTTGCAATGCTGAGAAATTACTGTTTGTGCATTTACAAAATTCATTGATTTTTGCCATTGAAAAACATCATGTTATTCATATACCAGAAATGATTGAAGCTACTGACTGAATGAAAGGAGCTGGCATCTCACTCTCTTTGAATCTTCTTTATCATGCTAAGAGGAGCAGGAAAAAGCAAAAAATTTCAGAATTGCACCTTGCAATGCGGAGAAATTACTGTTTGTGCATTTACAATATTCATTGATTTTTGCCATTGAAAAACATCATGTTATTCATATACCAGAAATGTTTGAAGCTACTGACTGAATGAAAGGAGCTGACATCTCACTCTCTTTGAATCTTCTTTATCATGCTAAGAGGAGCAGGAAAAAGCAAAAAATTTCAGAATTGCACCTTGCAATGCGGAGAAATTACTGTTTGTGCATTTACAATATTCATTGATTTTTGCCATTGAAAAATGTCCAGAAATGATTGAAGCTACTGACTGAATGAAAGGAGCTGGCATCTCACTCTCTTTGAATCTTCTTTATCATGCTAAGAGGAGCAGGAAAAAGCAAAAAATTTCAGAATTGCACCTTGCAATGCGGAGAAATTACTGTTTGTGCATTTACAATATTCATTGATTTTTGCCATTGAAAAATGTCCAGAAATGATTGAAGCTACTGACTGAATGAAAGGAGCTGGCATCTCACTCTCTTTGAATCTTCTTTATCATGCTAAGAGGAGCAGGAAAAAGCAAAAAATTTCAGAATTGCACCTTGCAATGCGGAGAAATTACAGTTTGTGCATTTACAATATTCATTGATTTTTGCCATTGAAAAACGTCCAGAAATGATTGAAGCTACTGACTGAATGAAAGGAGCTGGCATCTCACTCTCTTTGAATCTTCTTTATCATGCTAAGAGTAGCAGGAAAAAGCAAAAAATTTCAGAATTGCACCTAGCAATGCGGAGAAATTACTGTTTGTGCATTTACAATATTAATTGATTTTTGCCATTGAAAAACGTCCAGAAATGATTGAAGCTACTGACTGAATGAAAGGAGCTGGCATCTCACTCTCTTTGAATCTTCTTTATCATGCTAAGAGGAGCAGGAAAAAGCAAAAAATTTCAGAATTGCACCTTGCAATGCGGAGAAATTACTGTTTGTGCATTTACAATATTCATTGATTTTTGCCATTGAAAAACATGTTATTCATATACCAGAAATGTTTGAAGCTCCTGACTGAATGAAAGGAGCTGGCACCTCACTCTCTTTGAATCTTCTTTATCATGCTAAGAGGAGCAGGAAAAAGCAAAAAATTTCAGAATTGCACCTTGCAATGCGGAGAAATTACTGTTTGTGCATTTACAATATTCATTGATTTTTGCCATTGAAAAACGTCCAGAAATGATTGAAGCTACTGACTGAATGAGGGGAGCTGGCATCTCACTCTCTTTGAATCTTCTTTATCATGCTAAGAGGAGCAGGAAAAAGCAAAAAATTTCAGAATTGCACCTTGCAATGCGGAGAAATTACTGTTTGTGCATTTACAATATTCATTGATTTTTGCCATTGAAAAATGTCCAGAAATGATTGAAGCTACTGACTGAATGAAAGGAGCTGGCATCTCACTCTCTTTGAATCTTCTTTATCATGCTAAGAGGAGCAGGAAAAAGCAAAAAATTTCAGAATTGCGCCTTGCAATGCGGAGAAATTACTGTTTGTGCATTTACAAAATTCATTGATTTTTGCCATTGAAAAACATGATGTTATTCATATACCAGAAATGATTGAAGCTACTGACTGAAGGAAAGGAGCTGGCATCTCACTCTCTTTGAATCTTCTTTATCATGCTAAGAGGAGCAGGAAAAAGCAAAAAATTTCAGAATTGCACCTTGCAATGCGGAGAAATTACTGTTTGTGCATTTACAATATTCATTGATTTTTGCCATTGAAAAATGTCCAGAAATGATTGAAGCTACTGACTGAATGAAAGGAGCTGGCATCTCACTCTCTTTGAATCTTCTTTATCATGCTAAGAGGAGCAGGAAAAAGCAAAAAATTTCAGAATTGCACCTTGCAATGCGGAGAAATTACTGTTTGTGCATTTACAATATTCATTGATTTTTGCCATTGAAAAACGTCCAGAAATGATTGAAGCTACTGACTGAATGAAAGGAGCTGGCATCTCACTCTCTTTGAATCTTCTTTATCATGCTAAGAGGAGCAGGAAAAAGCAAAAAATTTCAGAATTGCACCTTGCAATGCGGAGAAATTACAGTTTGTGCATTTACAATATTCATTGATTTTTGCCATTGAAAAACGTCCAGATATGATTGAAGCTACTGACTGAATGAAAGGAGCTGGCATCTCACTCTCTTTGAATCTTCTTTATCATGCTAAGAGGAGCAGGAAAAAGCAAAAAATTTCAGAATTGCACCTTGCAATGCGGAGAAATTACTGTTTGTGCATTTACAATATTCATTGATTTTTGCCATTGAAAAACGTCCAGAAATGATTGAAGCTACTGACTGAATGAAAGGAGCTGGCATCTCACTCTCTTTGAATCTTCTTTATCATGCTAAGAGGAGCAGGAAAAAGCAAAAAATTTCAGAATTGCACCTTGCAATGCGGAGAAATTACTGTTTGTGCATTTACAATATTCATTGATTTTTGCCATTGAAAAACATGTTATTCATATACCAGAAATGTTTGAAGCTCCTGACTGAATGAAAGGAGCTGGCACCTCACTCTCTTTGAATCTTCTTTATCATGCTAAGAGGAGCAGGAAAAAGCAAAAAATTTCAGAATTGCACCTTGCAATGCGGAGAAATTACTGTTTGTGCATTTACAATATTCATTGATTTTTGCCATTGAAAAACGTCCAGAAATGATTGAAGCTACTGACTGAATGAAAGGAGCTGGCATCTCACTCTCTTTGAATCTTCTTTATCATGCTAAGAGGAGCAGGAAAAAGCAAAAAATTTCAGAATTGCACCTTGCAATGCGGAGAAATTACTGTTTGTGCATTTACAATATTCATTGATTTTTGCCATTGAAAAATGTCCAGAAATGATTGAAGCTACTGACTGAATGAAAGGAGCTGGCATCTCACTCTCTTTGAAACTTCTTTATCATTCTAAGAGGAGCAGGAAAAAGCAAAAAATTTCAGAATTGCGCCTTGCAATGCGGAGAAATTACTGTTTGTGCATTTACAAAATTCATTGATTTTTGCCATTGAAAAACATCATGTTATTCATATACCAGAAATGATTGAAGCTACTGACTGAATGAATGGAGCTGGCATCTCACTCTCTTTGAATCTTCTTTATCATGCTAAGAGGAGCAGGAAAAAGCAAAAAATTTCAGAATTGCACCTTGCAATGCGGAGAAATTACTGTTTGTGCATTTACAATATTCATTGATTTTTGCCATTGAAAAACATCATGTTATTCATATACCAGAAATGATTGAAGCTACTGACTGAAGGAAAGGAGCTGGCATCTCACTCTCTTTGAATCTTCTTTATCATGCTAAAAGGAGCAGGAAAAAGCAAAAAATTTCAGAATTGCACCTTGCAATGCGGAGAAATTACTGTTTGTGCATTTACAATATTCATTGATTTTTGCCATTGAAAAACGTCCAGAAATGATTGAAGCTACTGACTGAATGAAAGGAGCTGGCATCTCACTCTCTTTGAATCTTCTTTATCATGCTAAGAGGAGCAGGAAAAAGCAAAAAATTTCAGAATTGCACCTTGCAATGCGGAGAAATTACTGTTTGTGCATTTACAATATTCATTGATTTTTGCCATTGAAAAACGTCCAGAAATGATTGAAGCTACTGACTGAATGAAAGGAGCTGGCATCTCACTCTCTTTGAATCTTCTTTATCATGCTAAGAGGAGCAGGAAAAAGCAAAAAATTTCAGAATTGCACCTTGCAATGCGGAGAAATTACTTTTTGTGCATTTACAATATTCATTGATTTTTGCCATTGAAAAATGTCCAGAAATGATTGAAGCTACTGACTGAATGAAAGGAGCTGGCATCTCACTCTCTTTGAATCTTCTTTATCATGCTAAGAGGAGCAGGAAAAAGCAAAAAATTTCAGAATTGCACCTTGCAATGCGGAGAAATTACTGTTTGTGCATTTACAATATTCATTGATTTTTGCCATTGAAAAACGTCCAGAAATGATTGAAGCTACTGACTGAATGAAAGGAGCTGGCATCTCACTCTCATTGAATCTTCTTTATCATGCTAAGAGGAGCAGGAAAAAGCAAAAAATTTCAGAATTGCACCTTGCAATGCGGAGAAATTACAGTTTGTGCATTTACAATATTCATTGATTTTTGCCATTGAAAAACGTCCAGAAATGATTGAAGCTACTGACTGAATGAAAGGAGCTGGCATCTCACTCTCTTTGAATCTTCTTTATCATGCTAAGAGGAGCAGGAAAAAGCAAAAAATTTCAGAATTGCACCTTGCAATGCGGAGAAATTACTGTTTGTGCATTTACAATATTCATTGATTTTTGCCATTGAAAAACGTCCAGAAATGATTGAAGCTACTGACTGAATGAAAGGAGCTGGCATCTCACTCTCTTTGAATCTTCTTTATCATGCTAAGAGGAGCAGGAAAAAGCAAAAAATTTCAGAATTGCACCTTGCAATGCGGAGAAATTACTGTTTGTGCATTTACAATATTCATTGATTTTTGCCATTGAAAAACATGTTATTCATATACCAGAAATGTTTGAAGCTCCTGACTGAATGAAAGGAGCTGGCACCTCACTCTCTTTGAATCTTCTTTATCATGCTAAGAGGAGCAGGAAAAAGCAAAAAATTTCAGAATTGCACCTTGCAATGCGGAGAAATTACTGTTTGTGCATTTACAATATTCATTGATTTTTG
Organism: Phyllobates terribilis; assembly: GCF_046119375.1. Classification (NCBI taxonomy): domain Eukaryota; kingdom Metazoa; phylum Chordata; class Amphibia; order Anura; family Dendrobatidae; genus Phyllobates; species Phyllobates terribilis. Next base: position 144,458 of record NW_027364836.1, read on the forward strand.
CCATTGAAAAACGTCCAGAAATGATTGAAGCTACTGACTGAATGAAAAGAGCTGGCATCTCAATCTCTTTGAATCTTCTTTATCATTCTAAGAGGAGCAGGAAAAAGCAAAAAATTTCAGAATTGCGCCTTGCAATGCGGAGAAATTACTGTTTGTGCATTTACAAAATTCATTGATTTTTGCCATTGAAAAACATCATGTTATTCATATACCAGAAATGATTGAAGCTACTGACTGAAGGAAAGGAGCTGGCATCTCACTCTCTTTGAATCTTCTTTATCATGCTAAAAGGAGCAGGAAAAAGCAAAAAATTTCAGAATTGCACCTTGCAATGCGGAGAAATTACTGTTTGTGCATTTACAATATTCATTGATTTTTGCCATTGAAAAACGTCCAGAAATGATTGAAGCTACAGACTGAATGAAAGGAGCTGGCATCTCACTCTCTTTGAATCTTCTTTATCATGCTAAGAGGAGCAGGAAAAAGCAAAAAATTTCAGAATTGCACCTTGCAATGCGGAGAAATTACTGTTTGTGCATTTACAATATTCATTGATTTTTGCCATTGAAAAACATCATGTTATTCATATACCAGAAATGATTGAAGCTACTGACTGAATGAAAGGAGCTGGCATCTCACTCTCTTTGAATCTTCTTTATCATGCTAAGAGGAGCAGGAAAAAGTAAAAAATTTCAGAATTGCACCTTGCAATGCGGAGAAATTACTGTTTGTGCATTTACAATATTCAATGATTTTTGCCATTGAAAAACGTCCAGAAATGATTGAAGCTACTGACTGAATGAAAGGAGCTGGCATCTCACTCTCTTTGAATCTTCTTTATCATGCTAAGAGGAGCAGGAAAAAGCAAAAAATTTCAGAATTGCACCTTGCAATGCGGAGAAATTACTGTTTGTGCATTTACAAAATTCATTGATTTTTGCCATTGAAAAACATCATGTTATTCATATACCAGAAATGATTGAAGCTACTGACTGAATGAAAGGAGCTGGCATCTCACTCTCTTTGAATCTTCTTTATCATGCTAAGAGGAGCAGGAAAAAGCAAAAAATTTCAGAATTGCACCTTGCAATGCGGAGAAATTACTGTTTGTGCATTTACAATATTCATTGATTTTTGCCATTGAAAAACGTCCAGAAATGATTGAAGCTACTGACTGAATGAAAGGAGCTGGCATCTCACTCTCTTTGAATCTTCTTTATCATGCTAAGAGGAGCAGGAAAAAGCAAAAAATTTCAGAATTGCACCTTGCAATGCGGAGAAATTACTGTTTGTGCATTTACAATATTCATTGATTTTTGCCATTGAAAAGCATCATGTTATTCATATACCAGAAATGTTTGAAGCTACTGACTGAATGAAAGGAGCTTGCATCTCACTCTCTTTGAATCTTCTTTATCATGCTAAGAGGAGCAGGAAAAAGCAAAAAATTTCAGAATTGCACCTTGCAATGCGGATAAATTACTGTTTGTGCATTTACAATATTCATTGATTTTTGCCATTGAAAAACATCATGTTATTCATATACCAGAAATGATTGAAGCTACTGAGTGAATGAAAGGAGCTGGCATCTCACTCTCTTTGAATCTTCTTTATCATGCTAAGAGCAGCAGGAAAAAGCAAATAAATTCAGAATTGCACCTTGCAATGCGGAGAAATTACTGTTTGTGCATTTACAATATTCATTGATTTTTGCCATTGAAAAACATCATGTTATTCATATACCAGAAATGATTGAAGCTACTGACTGAATGAAAGTAGCTGGCATCTCACTCTCTTTGAATCGTCTTTATCATGCTAAGAGGAGCAGGAAAAAGCAAAAAATTTCAGAATTGCACCTTGCAATGCGGAGAAATTACTGTTTGTGCATTTACAATATTCATTGATTTTTGCAATTGAAAAACGTCCAGAAATGATTGAAGCTACTGACTGAATGAAAGGAGCTGGCATCTCACTCTCTTTGAATCTTCTTTATCATGCTAAGAGGAGCAGGAAAAAGCAAAAAATTTCAGAATTGCACCTTGCAATGCTGAGAAATTACTGTTTGTGCATTTACAATATTCATTGATTTTTGCCATTGAAAAACATCATGTTATTCATATACCAGAAATGTTTGAAGCTACTGACTGAATGAAAGGAGCTGGCATCTCACTCTCTTTGAATCTTCTTTATCATGCTAAGAGGAGCAGGAAAAAGCAAAAAATTTCAGAATTGCACCTTGCAATGCGGAGAAATTACTGTTTGTGCATTTACAATATTCATTGATTTTTGCCATTGAAAAACGTCCAGAAATGATTGAAGCTACTGACTGAATGAAAGGAGCTGGCATCTCACTCTCTTTGAATCTTGTTTATCATGCTAAGAAGAGCAGGAAAAAGCAAAAAATTTCAGAATTGCACCTTGCAATGCGGAGAAATTACTGTTTGTGCATTTACAATATTCATTGATTTTTGCCATTGAAAAACGTCCAGAAATGATTGAAGCTACTGACTGAATGAAAGGAGCTGTCATCTCACTCTCTTTGAATCTTCTTTATCATGCTAAGAGGAGCAGGAAAAAGTAAAAAATTTCAGAATTGCACCTTGCAATGCGGAGAAATTACTGTTTGTGCATTTACAATATTCATTGATTTTTGCCATTGAAAAACATCATGTTATTCATATACCAGAAATGATTGAAGCTACTGACTGAATGAAAGGAGCTGGCATCTCACTCTCTTTGAATCTTCTTTATCATGCTAAGAGGAGCAGGAAAAAGTAAAAAATTTCAGAATTGCACCTTGCAATGCGGAGAAATTACTGTTTGTGCATTTATAATATTCAATGATTTTTGCCATTGAAAAACGTCCAGAAATGATTGAAGCTACTGACTGAACAAAAGGAGCTGGCATCTCACTCTCTTTGAATCTTCTTTATCATGCTAAGAGGAGCAGGAAAAAGCAAAAAATTTCAGAATTGCACCTTGCAATGCGGATAAATTACTGTTTGTGCATTTACAATATTCATTGATTTTTGCCATTGAAAAACATCATGTTATTCATATACCAGAAATGTTTGAAGCTACTGACTGAATGAAAGGAGCTGGCATCTCACTCTCTTTGAATCTTCTTTATCATGCTAAGAGGAGCAGGAAAAAGCAAAAAATTTCAGAATTGCACCTTGCAATGCGGAGAAATTACTGTTTGTGCATTTACAATATTCATTGATTTTTGCCATTGAAAAACGTCCAGAAATGATTGAAGCTACTGACTGAATGAAAGGAGCTGGCATCTCACTCTCTTTGAATCTTCTTTATCATTGTAAGAGGAGCAGGAAAAAGCAAAAAATTTCAGAATTGCACCTTGCAATGCGGAGAAATTACTGTTTGTGCATTAACAATATTCATTGATTTTTGCCATTGAAAAACGTCCAGAAATGATTGAAGCTACTGACTAAATGAAAGGAGCTGGCATCTCACTCTCTTTGAATCTTCTTTATCATGCTAAGAGGAGCAGGAAAAAGCAAAAAATTTCAGAATTGCACCTTGCAATGCGGAGAAATTACTGTTTGTGCATTTACAATATTCATTGATTTTTGCCATTGAAAAACGTCCAGAAATGATTGAAGCTACTGACTGAATGAAAGGAGCTGGCATCTCACTCTCTTTGAATCTTCTTTATCATGCTACGAGGAGCAGGAAAAAGCAAAAAATTTCAGAATTGCACCTTGCAATGCGGAGAAATTACTGTTTGTGCATTTACAATATTCATTGATTTTTGCCATTGAAAAACGTCCAGAAATGTTTGAAGCTACTGACTGAATGAAAGGAGCTGGCATCTCACTCTCTTTGAATCTTCTTTATCATGCTACGAGGAGCAGGAAAAAGCAAAAAATTTCAGAATTGCACCTTGCAATGCGGAGAAATTACTGTTTGTGCATTTACAATATTCATTGATTTTTGCCATTGAAAAACATCATGTTATTCATATACCAGAAATGATTGAAGCTACTGACTGAATGAAAGGAGCTGGCATCTCACTCTCTTTGAATCTTATACATCATGCTAAGAGGAGCAGGAAAAAGTAAAAAATTTCAGAATTGCACCTTGCAATGCGGAGAAATTACTGTTTGTGCATTTATAATATTCAATGATTTTTGCCATTGAAAAACGTCCAGAAATGATTGAAGCTACTGACTGAACGAAAGGAGCTGGCATCTCACTCTCTTTGAATCTTCTTTATCATGCTAAGAGGAGCAGGAAAAAGCAAAAAATTTCAGAATTGCACCTTGCAATGCGGAGAAATTACTGTTTGTGCATTTACAATATTCATTGATTTTTGCCATTGAAAAACATCATGTTATTCATATACCAGAAATGTTTGAAGCTACTGACTGAATGAAAGGAGCTGGCATCTCACTCTCTTTTAATCTTCTTTATCATGCTAAGAGGAGCAGGAAAAAGCAAAAAATTTCAGAATTGCACCTTGCAATGCGGAGAAATTACTGTTTGTGCATTTACAATATTCATTGATTTTTGCCATTGAAAAACGTCCAGAAATGATTGAAGCTACTGACTGAATGAAAGGAGCTGGCATCTCACTCTCTTTGAATCTTCTTTATCATGCTAAGAGGAGCAGGAAAAAGCAAAAAATTTCAGAATTGCACCTTGCAATGCGGAGAAATTACTGTTTGTGCATTTACAATATCCATTGATTTTTGCCATTGAAAAACATCATGTTATTCATATACCAGAAATGTTTGAAGCTACTGACTGAATGAAAGGAGCTGACATCTCACTCTCTTTGAATCTTCTTTATCATGCTAAGAGGAGCAGGAAAAAGCAAAAAATTTCAGAATTGCACCTTGCAATGCGGAGAAATTACTGTTTGTGCATTTACAATATTCATTGATTTTTGCCATTGAAAAACGTCCAGAAATGATTGAAGCTACTGACTGAATGAAAGTAGCTGGCATCTCACTCTCTTTGAATCTTCTTTATCATGCTAAGAGGAGCAGGAAAAAGCAAAAAATTTCAGAATTGCACCTTGCAATGCGGAGAAATTACTGTTTGTGCATTTACAATATTCATTGATTTTTGCCATTGAAAAACATCATGTTATTCATATAAGAGAAATGTTTGAAGCTACTGACTGAATGAAAGGAGCTGGCATCTCACTCTCTTTGAATCTTCTTTATCATGCTAAGAGGAGCAGGAAAAAGCAAAAAATTTCAGACTTGCACCTTGCAATGCGGAGAAATTACTGTTTGTGCATTTACAATATTCATTGATTTTTGCCATTGAAAAACATCATGTTATTCATATACCAGAAATGTTTGAAGCTACTGACTGAATGAAAGGAGCTGGCATCTCACTCTCTTTGAGTATTCTTTACCATGCTAAGAGGAGCAGGAAAAAGCAAAAAATTTCAGAATTGCACCTTGCAATGCGGAGAAATTACTGTTTGTGCATTTACAATATTCATTGATTTTTGCCATTGAAAAACGTCCAGAAATGATTGAAGCTACTGACTGAATGAAAGGAGCTGGCATCTCACTCTCTTTGAATCTTCTTTATCATGCTAAGAGGAGCAGGAAAAAGCAAAAAATTTCAGAATTGCACCTTGCAATGCGGAGAAATTACAGTTTGTGCATTTACAATATTCATTGATTTTTGCCATTGAAAAACGTCCAGAAATGATTGAAGCTACTAACTGAATGAAAGGAGCTGGCATCTCACTCTCTTTGAATCTTCTTTATCATGCTAAGAGGAGCAGGAAAAAGCAAAAAATTTCAGACTTGCACCTTGCAATGCGGAGAAATTACTGTTTGTGCATTTACAATATTCATTGATTTTTGTCATTGAAAAACATCATGTTATTCATATACCAGAAATGTTTGAAGCTACTGACTGAATGAAAGGAGCTGGCATCTCACTCTCTTTGAATCTTCTTTACCATGCTAAGAGGAGCAGGAAAAAGCAAAAAATTTCAGAATTGCACCTTGCAATGCACAGAAATTACTGTTTGTGCATTTACAATATTCATTGATTTTTGCCATTGAAAAACGTCCAGAAATGATTGAAGCTACTGACTGAATGAAAGGAGCTGGCATCTCACTCTCTTTGAATCTTCTTTATCATGCTAAGAGGAGCAGGAAAAAGCAAAAAATTTCAGAATTGCACCTTGCAATGCGGAGAAATTACAGTTTGTGCATTTACAATATTCATTGATTTTTGCCATTGAAAAACGTCCAGAAATGATTGAAGCTACTGACTGAATGAAAGGAGCTGGCATCTCACTCTCTTTGAATCTTCTTTATCATGTTAAGATGAGCAGGAAAAAGCAAAAAATTTCAGAATTGCACCTTGCAATGCGGAGAAATTACTGTTTGTGCATTTACAATATTCATTGATTTTTGCCATTGAAAAACGTCCAGAAATGATTGAAGCTACTGACTGAATGAAAGGAGCTGGCATCTCACTCTCTTTGAATCTTCTTTATCATGCTAAGAGGAGCAGGAAAAAGCAAAAAATTTCAGAATTGCACCTTGCAATGCGGAGAAATTACTGTTTGTGCATTTACAATATTCATTGATTTTTGCCATTGAAAAACATGTTATTCATATACCAGAAATGTTTGAAGCTACTGACTGAATGAAAGGAGCTGGCACCTCACTCTCTTTGAATCTTCTTTATCATGCTAAGAGGAGCAGGAAAAAGCAAAAAAATTCAGAATTGCACCTTGCAATGCGGAGAAATTACTGTTTGTGCATTTACAATATTCATTGATTTTTGCCATTGAAAAACGTCCAGAAATGATTGAAGCTACTGACTGAATGAAAGGAGCTGGCATCTCACTCTCTTTGAATCTTCTTTATCATGCTAAGAGGAGCAGGAAAAAGCAAAAAATTTCAGAATTGCGCCTTGCAATGTGGAGATATTACTGTTTGTGCATTTACAATATTCATTGATTTTTGCCATTGAAAAACATGTTTTTCATATACCAGAAATGTTTGAAGCTACTGACTGAATGAAAGGAGCTGGCATCTCACTCTCTTTGAATCTTCTTTATCATGCTAGGATTAGCAGGAAAAAGCAAAAAATTTCAGAATTGCACCTTGCAATGTGGAGATATTACTGTTTGTGCATTTACAATATTCATTGACTTTTGCCATTGAAAAACATGTTTTTCATATACCAGAAATGTTTGAAGCTACTGACTGAATGAAAGGAGCTGGCATCTCACTCTCTTTGAATCTTCTTTATCATGCTAGGATTAGCAGGAAAAAGCAAAAAATTTCAGAATTGCACCTTGCAATGTGGAGATATTACTGTTTGTGCATTTACAATATTCATTGATTTTTGCCATTGAAAAACATGTTTTTCATATACCAGAAATGTTTGAAGCTACTGACTGAATGAAAGGAGCTGGCATCTCACTCTCTTTGAATCTTCTTTATCATGCTAGGATTAACAGGAAAAAGCAAAAAATTTCAGAATTGCACCTTGCAATGTGGAGATATTACTGTTTGTGCATTTACAATATTCATTGATTTTTGCCATTGAAAAACGTCCAGAAATGTTTGAAGCTACTGACTGAATGAAAGGAGCTGGCATCTCACTCTCTTTGAATCTTCTTTATCATGCTAGGATTAGCAGGAAAAAGCAAAAAATTTCAGAATTGCACCTTGCAATGTGGAGATATTACTGTTTGTGCATTTACAATATTCATTGATTTTTGCCATTGAAAAACATGTTTTTCATATACCAGAAATGTTTGAAGCTACTGACTGAATGAAAGGAGCTGGCATCTCACTCTCTTTGAATCTTCTTTATCATGCTAGGATTAACAGGAAAAAGCAAAAAATTTCAGAATTGCACCTTGCAATGTGGAGATATTACTGTTTGTGCATTTACAATATTCATTGATTTTTGCCATTGAAAAACATGTTTTTCATATACCAGAAATGTTTGAAGCTACTGACTGAATGAAAGGAGCTGGCATCTCACTCTCTTTGAATCTTCTTTATCATGCTAGGATTAACAGGAAAAAGCAAAAAATTTCAGAATTGCACCTTGCAATGTGGAGATATTACTGTTTGTGCATTTACAATATTCATTGATTTTTGCCATTGAAAAACGTCCAGAAATGTTTGAAGCTACTGACTGAATGAAAGGAGCTGGCATCTCACTCTCTTTGAATCTTCTTTATCATGCTAGGATTAGCAGGAAAAAGCAAAAAATTTCAGAATTGCACCTTGCAATGTGGAGATATTACTGTTTGTGCATTTACAATATTCATTGATTTTTGCAATTGAAAAACATCATGTTATTCATATACCAGAAATGTTTGAAGCTACTGACTGAATGAAAGGAGCTGGCATCTCACTCTCTTTGAATCTTCTTTATCATGCTAGGATTAGCAGGAAAAAGCAAAAAATTTCCGAATTGCACCTTGCAATGTGGAGATATTACTGTTTGTGCTTTTACAATATTCATTGATTTTTGCCATTGAAAAACATGTTTTTCATATACCAGAAATGTTTGAAGCTACTGACTGAATGAAAGGAGCTGGCATCTCACTCTCTTTGAATCTTCTTTATCATGCTAGGATTAGCAGGAAAAAGCAAAACATTTCAGAATTGCACCTTGCAATGTGGAGATATTACTGTTTGTGCATTTACAATATTCATTGATTTTTGCCATTGAAAAACATGTTTTTCATATACCAGAAATGTTTGAAGCTACTGACTGAATGAAAGGAGCTGGCATCTCACTCTCTTTGAATCTTCTTTATCATGCTAGGATTAGCAGGAAAAAGCAAAACATGTCAGAATTGCACCTTGCAATGTGGAGATATTACTGTTTGTGCATTTACAATATTCATTGATTTTTGCCATTGAAAAACATGTTTTTCATATACCAGAAATGTTTGAAGCTACTGACTGAATGAAAGGAGCTGGCATCTCACTCTCTTTGAATCTTCTTTATCATGCTAGGATTAACAGGAAAACGCAAAAAATTTCAGAATTGCACCTTGCAATGTGGAGATATTACTGTTTGTGCATTTACAATATTCATTGATTTTTGCCATTGAAAAACGTCCAGAAATGTTTGAAGCTACTGACTGAATGAAAGGAGCTGGCATCTCACTCTCTTTGAATCTTCTTTATCATGCTAGGATTAGCAGGAAAAAGCAAAAAATTTCAGAATTGCACCTTGCAATGTGGAGATATTACTGTTTGTGCATTTACAATATTCATTGATTTTTGCCATTGAAAAACATCATGTTATTCATATACCAGAAATGTTTGAAGCTACTGACTAAATGAAAGGAGCTGGCATCTCACTCTCTTTGAATCTTCTTTACCATGCTAAGAGGAGCAGGAAAAAGCAAAAAATTTCAGAATTGCACCTTGCAATGCACAGAAATTACTGTTTGTGCATTTACAATATTCATTGATTTTTGCCATTGAAAAACGTCCAGAAATGATTGAAGCTACTGACTGAATGAAAGGAGCTGGCATCTCACTCTCTTTGAATCTTCTTTATCATGCTAAGAGGAGCAGGAAAAAGCAAAAAATTTCAGAATTGCACCTTGCAATGCGGAGAAATTACAGTTTGTGCATTTACAATATTCATTGATTTTTGCCATTGAAAAACGTCCAGAAATGATTGAAGCTACTGACTGAATGAAAAGAGCTGGCATCTCACTCTCTTTGAATCTTCTTTATCATGTTAAGAGGAGCAGGAAAAAGCAAAAAATTTCAGAATTGCACCTTGCAATGCGGAGAAATTACTGTTTGTGCATTTACAATATTCATTGATTTTTGCCATTGAAAAACGTCCAGAAATGATTGAAGCTACTGACTGAATGAAAGGAGCTGGCATCTCACTCTCTTTGAATCTTTTTTATCATGCTAAGAGGAGCAGGAAAAAGCAAAAAATTTCAGAATTGCACCTTGCAATGCGGAGAAATTACTGTTTGTGCATTTACAATATTCATTGATTTTTGCCATTGAAAAACATGTTATTCATATACCAGAAATGTTTGAAGCTACTGACTGAATGAAAGGAGCTGGCACCTCACTCTCTTTGAATCTTCTTTATCATGCTAAGAGGAGCAGGAAAAAGCAAAAAATTTCAGAATTGCACCTTGCAATGCGGAGAAATTACTGTTTGTGCATTTACAATATTCATTGATTTTTGCCATTGAAAAACGTCCAGAAATGATTGAAGCTACTGACTGAATGAAAGGAGGTGGCATCTCACTCTCTTTGAATCTTCTTTATCATGCTAAGAGGAGCAGGAAAAAGCAAAAAATTTCAGAATTGCGCCTTGCAATGTGGAGATATTACTGTTTGTGCATTTACAATATTCATTGATTTTTGCCATTGAAAAACATGTTTTTCATATACCAGAAATGTTTGAAGCTACTGACTGAATGAAAGGAGCTGGCATCTCACTCTCTTTGAATCTTCTTTATCATGCTAGGATTAGCAGGAAAAAGCAAAAAATTTCAGAATTGCACCTTGCAATGTGGAGATATTACTGTTTGTGCATTTACAATATTCATTGACTTTTGCCATTGAAAAACATGTTTTTCATATACCAGAAATGTTTGAAGCTACTGACTGAATGAAAGGAGCTGGCATCTCACTCTCTTTGAATCTTCTTTATCATGCTAGGATTAGCAGGAAAAAGCAAAAAATTTCAGAATTGCACCTTGCAATGTGGAGATATTACTGTTTGTGCATTTACAATATTCATTGATTTTTGCCATTGAAAAACATGTTTTTCATATACCAGAAATGTTTGAAGCTACTGACTGAATGAAAGGAGCTGGCATCTCACTCTCTTTGAATCTTCTTTACCATGCTAGGATTAACAGGAAAAAGCAAAAAATTTCAGAATTGCACCTTGCAATGTGGAGATATTACTGTTTGTGCATTTACAATATTCATTGATTTTTGCCATTGAAAAACGTCCAGAAATGTTTGAAGCTACTGACTGAATGAAAGGAGCTGGCATCTCACTCTCTTTGAATCTTCTTTATCATGCTAGGATTAGCAGGAAAAAGCAAAAAATTTCAGAATTTCACCTTGCAATGTGGAGATATTACTGTTTGTGCATTTACAATATTCATTGATTTTTGCCATTGAAAAACATGTTTTTCATATACCAGAAATGTTTGAAGCTACTGACTGAATGAAAGGAGCTGGCATCTCACTCTCTTTGAATCTTCTTTATCATGCTAGGATTAACAGGAAAAAGCAAAAAATTTCAGAATTGCACCTTGCAATGTGGAGATATTACTGTTTGTGCATTTACAATATTCATTGATTTTTGCCATTGAAAAACATGTTTTTCATATACCAGAAATGTTTGAAGCTACTGACTGAATGAAAGGAGCTGGCATCTCACTCTCTTTGAATCTTCTTTATCATGCTAGGATTAACAGGAAAAAGCAAAAAATTTCAGAATTGCACCTTGCAATGTGGAGATATTACTGTTTGTGCATTTACAATATTCATTGATTTTTGCCATTGAAAAACGTCCAGAAATGTTTGAAGCTACTGACTGAATGAAAGGAGCTGGCATCTCACTCTCTTTGAATCTTCTTTATCATGCTAGGATTAGCAGGAAAAAGCAAAAAATTTCAGAATTGCACCTTGCAATGTGGAGATATTACTGTTTGTGCATTTACAATATTCATTGATTTTTGCAATTGAAAAACATCATGTTATTCATATACCAGAAATGTTTGAAGCTACTGACTGAATGAAAGGAGCTGGCATCTCACTCTCTTTGAATCTTCTTTATCATGCTAGGATTAGCAGGAAAAAGCAAAAAATTTCCGAATTGCACCTTGCAATGTGGAGATATTACTGTTTGTGCATTTACAATATTCATTGATTTTTGCCATTGAAAAACATGTTTTTCATATACCAGAAATGTTTGAAGCTACTGACTGAATGAAAGGAGCTGGCATCTCACTCTCTTTGAATCTTCTTTATCATGCTAGGATTAGCAGGAAAAAGCAAAACATTTCAGAATTGCACCTTGCAAGGTGGAGATATTACTGTTTGTGCATTTACAATATTCATTGATTTTTGCCATTGAAAAACATGTTTTTCATATACCAGAAATGTTTGAAGCTACTGACTGAATGAAAGGAGCTGGCATCTCACTCTCTTTGAATCTTCTTTATCATGCTAGGATTAACAGGAAAAAGCAAAAAATTTCAGAATTGCACCTTGCAATGTGGAGATATTACTGTTTGTGCATTTACAATATTCATTGATTTTTGCCATTGAAAAACGTCCAGAAATGTTTGAAGCTACTGACTGAATGAAAGGAGCTGGCATCTCACTCTCTTTGAATCTTCTTTATCATGCTAGGATTAGCAGGAAAAAGCAAAAAATTTCAGAATTGCACCTTGCAATGTGGAGATATTACTGTTTGTGCATTTACAATATTCATTGATTTTTGCCATTGAAAAACATCATGTTATTCATATACCAGAAATGTTTGAAGCTACTGACTGAATGAAAGGAGCTGGCATCTCACTCTCTTTGAATCTTCTTTATCATGCTAGGATTAGCAGGAAAAAGCAAAAAATTTCCAAATTGCACCTTGCAATGTGGAGATATTACTGTTTGTGCATTTACAATATTCATTGATTTTTGCCATTGAAAAACATGTTTTTCATATACCAGAAATGTTTGAAGCTACTGACTGAATGAAAGGAGCTGGCATCTCACTCTCTTTGAATCTTCTTTATCATGCTAGGATTAGCAGGAAAAAGCAAAAAATTTCAGAATTGCACCTTGCAATGTGGAGATATTACTGTTTGTGCATTTCCAATATTCATTGATTTTTGCCATTGAAAAACATGTTTTTCATATACCAGAAATGTTTGAAGCTACTGACTGAATGAAAGGAGCTGGCATCTCACTCTCTTTGAATCTTCTTTATCATGCTAGGATTAACAGGAAAAAGCAAAAAATTTCAGAATTGCACCTTGCAATGTGGAGATATTACTGTTTGTGCATTTACAATATTCATTGATTTTTGCCATTGAAAAACGTCCAGAAATGTTTGAAGCTACTGACTGAATGAAAGGAGCTGGCATCTCACTCTCTTTGAATCTTCTTTATCATGCTAGGATTAGCAGGAAAAAGCAAAAAATTTCAGAATTGCACCTTGCAATGTGGAGATATTACTGTTTGTGCATTTACAATATTCATTGATTTTTGCCATTGAAAAACATGTTTTTCATATACCAGAAATGTTTGAAGCTACTGACTGAATGAAAGGAGCTGGCATCTCACTCTCTTTGAATCTTCTTTATCATGCTAGGATTAACAGGAAAAAGCAAAAAATTTCAGAATTGCACCTTGCAATGTGGAGATATTACTGTTTGTGCATTTACAATATTCATTGAATTTTGCCATTGAAAAACATGTTTTTCATATACCAGAAATGTTTGAAGCTACTGACTGAATGAAAGGAGCTGGCATCTCACTCTCTTTGAATCTTCTTTATCATGCTAGGATTAACAGGAAAAAGCAAAAAATTTCAGAATTGCACCTTGCAATGTGGAGATATTAGTTTGTGCATTTACAATATTCATTGACTTTTGCCATTGCAAGGTGCAATTCTGAAATTTTTTGCTTTTTCCTGCTAATCCTAGCATGATAAAGAAGATTCAAAGAGAGTGAGATGCCAGCTCCTTTCATTCAGTCAGTAGCTTCAAACATTTCTGGACGTTTTTCAATGGCAAAAATCAATGAATATTGTAAATGCACAAACAGTAATATCTCCACATTGCAAGGTGCAATTCTGAATTTTTTTGCTTTTTCCTGTTAATCCTAGCATGATAAAGAAGGTTCAAAGAGAGTGAGATGCCAGCTCCTTTCATTCAGTCAGTAGCTTCAAACATTTCTGGTATATGAAAAACATGTTTTTCAATGGCAAAAATCAATGAATATTGTAAATGCACAAACAGTAATATCTCCACATTGCAAGGTGCAATTCTGAAATTTTTTGCTTTTTCCAGTTAATCCTAGCATGATAAAGAAGATTCAAAGAGAGTGAGATGCCAGCTCCTTTCATTCAGTCATAGCTTCAAACATTTCTGGTATATGAAAAACATGTTTTTCAATGGCAAAAATCAATGAATATTGTAAATGCACAAACAGTAATATCTCCACATTGCAAGGTGCAATTCTGAAATTTTTTGCTTTTTCCTGCTAATCCTAGCATGATAAAGAAGATTCAAAGAGAGTGAGATGCCAGCTCCTTTCATTCAGTCAGTAGCTTCAAACATTTCTGGTATATGAAAAACATGTTTTTCAATGGCAAAAATCAATGAATATTGTAAATGCACAAACAGTAATATCTCCACATTGCAAGGTGCAATTCTGAAATTTTTTGCTTTTTCCTGCTAATCCTAGCATGATAAAGAAGATTCAAAGAGAGTGAGATGCCAGCTCCTTTCAGTCAGTAGCTTCAAACATTTCTGGTATATGAAAAACATGTTTTTCAATGGCAAAAATCAATGAATATTGTAAATGCACAAACAGTAATATCTCCACATTGCAAGGTGCAATTCTGAAATTTTTAGCTTTTTCCTGTTAATCCTAGCATGATAAAGAAGATTCAAAGAGAGTGAGATGCCAGCTCCTTTCATTCAGTCAGTAGCTTCAAACATTTCTGGACGTTTTTCAATGGCAAAAATCAATGAATATTGTAAATGCACAAACAGTAATATCTCCACATTGCAAGGTGCAATTCTGAAATTTTTTGCTTTTTCCTGTTAATCCTAGCATGATAAAGAAGATTCAAAGAGAGTGAGATGCCAGCTCCTTTCATTCAGTCAGTAGCTTCAAACATTTCTGGTATATGAAAAACATGTTTTTCAATGGCAAAAATCAATGAATATTGTAAATGCACAAACAGTAATATCTCCACATTGCAAGGTGCAATTCTGAAATTTTTTGCTTTTTCCTGCTAATCCTAGCATGATAAAGAAGATTCAAAGAGAGTGAGATGCCAGCTCCTTTCATTCAGTCAGTAGCTTCAAACATTTCTGGTATATGAAAAACATGTTTTTCAATGGCAAAAATCAATGAATTTTGTAAATGCACAAACAGTAATATCTCCACATTGCAAGGTGCAATTCTGAAATTTTTTGCTTTTTCCTGCTAATCCTAGCATGATAAAGAAGATTCAAAGAGAGTGAGATGCCAGCTCCTTTCATTCAGTCAGTAGCTTCAAACATTTCTGGACGTTTTTCAATGGCAAAAATCAATGAATATTGTAAATGCACAAACAGTAATATCTCCACATTGCAAGGTGCAATTCTGAAATTTTTTGCTTTTTCCTGTTAATCCTAGCATGATAAAGAAGATTCAAAGAGAGTGAGATGCCAGCTCCTTTCATTCAGTCAGTAGCTTCAAACATTTCTGGTATATGAAAAACATGTTTTTCAATGGCAAAAATCAATGAATATTGTAAATGCACAAACAGTAATATCTCCACATTGCAAGGTGCAATTCTGAAATTTTTTGCTTTTTCCTGTTAATCCTAGCATGATAAAGAAGATTCAAAGAGAGTGAGATGCCAGCTCCTTTCATTCAGTCAGTAGCTTCAAACATTTCTGGTATATGAAAAACATGTTTTTCAATGGCAAAAATCAATGAATATTGTAAATGCACAAACAGTAATATCTCCACATTGCAAGGTGCAATTCTGAAATTTTTTGCTTTTTCCTGCTAATCCTAGCATGATAAAGAAGATTCAAAGAGAGTGAGATGCCAGCTCCTTTCATTCAGTCAGTAGCTTCAAACATTTCTGGTATATGAAAAACATGTTTTTCAATGGCAAAAATCAATGAATATTGTAAATGCACAAACAGTAATATCTCCACATTGCAAGGTGCAATTCTGAAATTTTTTGCTTTTTCCTGCTAATCCTAGCATGATAAAGAAGATTCAAAGAGAGTGAGATGCCAGCTCCTTTCATTCAGTCAGTAGCTTCAAACATTTCTGGACGTTTTTCCATGGCAAAAATCAATGAATATTGTAAATGCACAAACAGTAATATCTCCACATTGCAAGGTGCAATTCTGAAATTTTTTGCTTTTTCCTGTTAATCCTAGCATGATAAAGAAGATTCAAAGAGAGTGAGATGCCAGCTCCTTTCATTCAGTCAGTAGCTTCAAACATTTCTGGTATATGAAAAACATGTTTTTCAATGGCAAAAATCAATGAATATTGTAAATGCACAAACAGTAATATCTCCACATTGCAAGGTGCAATTCTGAAATTTTTTGCTTTTTCCTGCTAATCCTAGCATGATAAAGAAGATTCAAAGAGTGAGATGCCAGCTCCTTTCATTCAGTCAGTAGCTTCAAACATTTCTGGTATATGAAAAACATGTTTTTCAATGGCAAAAATCAATGAATATTGTAAATGCACAAACAGTAATATCTCCACATTGCAAGGTGCAATTATGAAATTTTTTGCTTTTTCCTGCTAATCCTAGCATGATAAAGAAGATTCAAAGAGAGTGAGATGCCAGCTCCTTTCATTCAGTCATTAGCTTCAAACATTTCTGGACGTTTTTCAATGGCAAAAATCAATGAATATTGTAAATGCACAAACAGTAATATCTCCACATTGCAAGGTGCAATTCTGAAATTTTTTGCTTTTTCCTGTTAATCCTAGCATGATAAAGAAGATTCAAAGAGAGTGAGATGCCAGCTCCTTTCATTCAGTCAGTAGCTTCAAACATTTCTGGTATATGAAAAACATGTTTTTCAATGGCAAAAATCAATGAATATTGTAAATGCACAAACAGTAATATCTCCACATTGCAAGGTGCAATTCTGAAATTTTTTGCTTTTTCCTGCTAATCCTAGCATGATAAAGAAGATTCAAAGAGAGTGAGATGCCAGCTCCTTTCATTCAGTCAGTAGCTTCAAACATTTCTGGTATATGAAAAACATGTTTTTCAATGGCAAAAATCAATGAATATTGTAAATGCACAAACAGTAATATCTCCACATTGCAAGGTGCAATTCGGAAATTTTTTGCTTTTTCCAGCTAATCCTAGCATGATAAAGAAGATTCAAAGAGAGTGAGATGCCAGCTCCTTTCATTCAGTCAGTAGCTTCAAACATTTCTGGTATATGAATAACATGATGTTTTTCAATGGCAAAAATCAATGAATATTGTAAATGCACAAACAGTAATATCTCCACATTGCAAGGTGCAATTCTGAAATTTTTTGCTTTTTCCTGCTAATCCTAGCATGATAAAGAAGATTCAAAGAGAGTGAGATGCCAGCTCCTTTCATTCAGTCAGTAGCTTCAAACATTTCTGGACGTTTTTCAATGGCAAAAATCAATGAATATTGTAAATGCACAAACAGTAATATCTCCACATTGCAAGGTGCAATTCTGAAATTTTTTGCTTTTTCCTGTTAATCCTAGCATGATAAAGAAGATTCAAAGAGAGTGAGATGCCAGCTCCTTTCATTCAGTCAGTAGCTTCAAACATTTCTGGTATATGAAAAACATGTTTTTCAATGGCAAAAATCAATGAATATTGTAAATGCACAAACAGTAATATCTCCACATTGCAAGGTGCAATTCTGAAATTTTTTGCTTTTTCCTGCTAATCCTAGCATGATAAAGAAGATTCAAAGAGAGTGAGATGCCAGCTCCTTTCATTCAGTCAGTAGCTTCAAACATTTCTGGTATATGAAAAACATGTTTTTCAATGGCAAAAATCAATGAATATTGTAAATGCACAAACAGTAATATCTCCACATTGCAAGGTGCAATTCTGAAATTTTTTGCTTTTTCCTGCTAATCCTAGCATGATAAAGAAGATTCAAAGAGAGTGAGATGCCAGCTCCTTTCATTCAGTCAGTAGCTTCAAACATTTCTGGACGTTTTTCAATGGCAAAAATCAATGAATATTGTAAATGCACAAACAGTAATATCTCCACATTGCAAGGTGCAATTCTGAAATTTTTTGCTTTTTCCTGTTAATCCTAGCATGATAAAGAAGATTCAAAGAGAGTGAGATGCCAGCTCCTTTCATTCAGTCAGTAGCTTCAAACATTTCTGGTATATGAAAAACATGTTTTTCAATGGCAAAAATCAATGAATATTGTAAATGCACAAACAGTAATATCTCCACATTGCAAGGTGCAATTCTGAAATTTTTTGCTTTTTCCTGTAAATCCTAGCATGATAAAGAAGATTCAAAGAGAGTGAGATGCCAGCTCCTTTCATTCAGTCAGTAGCTTCAAACATTTCTGGTATATGAAAAACATGTTTTTCAATGGCAAAAATCAATGAATATTGTAAATGCACAAACAGTAATATCTCCACATTGCAAGGTGCAATTATGAAATTTTTTGCTTTTTCCTGCTAATCCTAGCATGATAAAGAAGATTCAAAGAGAGTGAGATGCCAGCTCCTTTCATTCAGTCAGTAGCTTCAAACATTTCTGGACGTTTTTCAATGGCAAAAATCAATGAATATTGTAAATGCACAAACAGTAATATCTCCACATTGCAAGGTGCAATTCTGAAATTTTTTGCTTTTTCCTGTTAATCCTAGCATGATAAAGAAGATTCAAAGAGAGTGAGATGCCAGCTCCTTTCATTCAGTCAGTAGCTTCAAACATTTCTGGTATATGAAAAACATGTTTTTCAATGGCAAAAATCAATGAATATTGTAAATGCACAAACAGTAATATCTCCACATTGCAAGGTGCAATTCTGAATTTTTTTGCTTTTTCCTGCTAATCCTAGCATGATAAAGAAGATTCAAAGAGAGTGAGATGCCAGCTCCTTTCATTCAGTCAGTAGCTTCAAACATTTCTGGTATATGAAAAACATGTTTTTCAATGGCAAAAATCAATGAATATTGTAAATGCACAAACAGTAATATCTCCACATTGCAAGGTGCAATTCGGAAATTTTTTGCTTTTTCCAGCTAATCCTAGCATGATAAAGAAGATTCAAAGAGAGTGAGATGCCAGCTCCTTTCATTCAGTCAGTAGCTTCAAACATTTCTGGTATATGAATAACATGATGTTTTTCAATGGCAAAAATCAATGAATATTGTAAATGCACAAACAGTAATATCTCCACATTGCAAGGTGCAATTCTGAAATTTTTTGCTTTTTCCTGCTAATCCTAGCATGATAAAGAAGATTCAAAGAGAGTGAGATGCCAGCTCCTTTCATTCAGTCAGTAGCTTCAAACATTTCTGGACGTTTTTCAATGGCAAAAATCAATGAATATTGTAAATGCACAAACAGTAATATCTCCACATTGCAAGGTGCAATTCTGAAATTTTTTGCTTTTTCCTGTTAATCCTAGCATGATAAAGAAGATTCAAAGAGAGTGAGATGCCAGCTCCTTTCATTCAGTCAGTAGCTTCAAACATTTCTGGTATATGAAAAACATGTTTTTCAATGGCAAAAATCAATGAATATTGTAAATGCACAAACAGTAATATCTCCACATTGCAAGGTGCAATTCTGAAATTTTTTGCTTTTTCCTGCTAATCCTAGCATGATAAAGAAGATTCAAAGAGAGTGAGATGCCAGCTCCTTTCATTCAGTCAGTAGCTTCAAACATTTCTGGTATATGAAAAACATGTTTTTCAATGGCAAAAATCAATGAATATTTTAAATGCACAAACAGTAATATCTCCACATTGCAAGGTGCAATTCTGAAATTTTTTGCTTTTTTCCTGCTAATCCTAGCATGATAAAGAAGATTCAAAGAGAGTGAGATGCCAGCTCCTTTCATTCAGTCAGTAGCTTCAAACATTTCTGGACGTTTTTCAATGGCAAAAATCAATGAATATTGTAAATGCACAAACAGTAATATCTCCACATTGCAAGGTGCAATTCTGAAATTTTTTGCTTTTTCCTGTTAATCCTAGCATGATAAAGAAGATTCAAAGAGAGTGAGATGCCAGCTCCTTTCATTCAGTCAGTAGCTTCAAACATTTCTGGTATATGAAAAACATGTTTTTCAATGGCAAAAATCAATGAATATTGTAAATGCACAAACAGTAATATCTCCACATTGCAAGGTGCAATTCTGAAATTTTTTGCTTTTTCCTGTAAATCCTAGCATGATAAAGAAGATTCAAAGAGAGTGAGATGCCAGCTCCTTTCATTCAGTCAGTAGCTTCAAACATTTCTGGTATATGAAAAACATGTTTTTCAATGGCAAAAATCAATGAATATTGTAAATGCACAAACAGTAATATCTCCACATTGCAAGGTGCAATTCTGAAATTTTTTGCTTTTTCCTGCTAATCCTAGCATGATAAAGAAGATTCAAAGAGAGTGAGATGCCAGCTCCTTTCATTCAGTCAGTAGCTTCAAACATTTCTGGTATATGGAAAAACAGTTTTTCAATGGCAAAAATCAATGAATATTGTAAATGCACAAACAGTAATATCTCCACATTGCAAGGTGCAATTCTGAAATTTTTTTGCTTTTTCCTGTTAATCCTAGCATGATAAAGAAGATTCAAAGAGAGTGAGATGCCAGCTCCTTTCATTCAGTCAGTAGCTTCAAACATTTCTGGTATATGAATAACATGTTTTTCAATGGCAAAAATCAATGAATATTGTAAATGCACAAACAGTAATATCTCCACATTGCAAGGTGCAATTCTGAAATTTTTTGCTTTTTCCTGCTAATCCTAGCATGATAAAGAAGATTCAAAGAGAGTGAGATGCCAGCTCCTTTCATTCAGTCAGTAGCTTCAAACATTTCTGGTATATGAAAAACATGTTTTTCAATGGCAAAAATCAATGAATATTGTAAATGCACAAACAGTAATATCTCCACATTGCAAGGTGCAATTCTGAAATTTTTTGCTTTTTCCTGCTAATCCTAGCATGATAAAGAAGATTCAAAGAGTGAGATGCCAGCTCCTTTCATTCAGTCAGTAGCTTCAAACATTTCTGGTATATGAAAAACATGTTTTTCAATGGCAAAAATCAATGAATATTGTAAATGCACAAACAGTAATATCTCCACATTGCAAGGTGCAATTCTGAAATTTTTTGCTTTTTCCTGCTAATCCTAGCATGATAAAGAAGATTCAAAGAGAGTGAGATGCCAGCTCCTTTCATTCAGTCAGTAGCTTCAAACATTTCTGGTATATGAAAAACATGTTTTCAATGGCAAAAATCAATGAATATTGTAAATGCACAAACAGTAATATCTCCACATTGCAAGGTGCAATTCGGAAATTCTTTGCTTTTTTCCTGCTAATCCTAGCATGATAAAGAAGATTCAAAGAGAGTGAGATGCCAGCTCCTTTCATTCAGTCAGTAGCTTCAAACATTTCTGGTATATGAATAACATGATGTTTTTCAATGGCAAAAATCAATGAATATTGTAAATGCACAAACAGTAATATCTCCACATTGCAAGGTGCAATTCTGAAATTTTTTGCTTTTTCCTGCTAATCCTAGCATGATAAAGAAGATTCAAAGAGAGTGGAGATGCCAGCTCCTTTCATTCAGTCAGTAGCTTCAAACATTTCTGGACGTTTTTCAATGGCAAAAATCAATGAATATTGTAAATGCACAAACAGTAATATCTCCACATTGCAAGGTGCAATTCTGAAATTTTTTGCTTTTTCCTGTTAATCCTAGCATGATAAAGGAAGTTTCAAAGAGAGTGAGATGCCAGCTCCTTTCATTCAGTCAGTAGCTTCAAACATTTCTGGTATATGAAAAACATGTTTTTCAATGGCAAAAATCAATGAATATTGTAAATGCACAAACAGTAATATCTCCACATTGCAAGGTGCAATTCTGAAATTTTTGCTTTATCCTGCTAATCCTAGCATGATAAAGAAGATTCAAAAGAGAGTGAGATGCCAGCTCCTTTCATTCAGTCAGTAGCTTCAAACATTTCTGGTATATGAAAAACATGTTTTTCAATGGCAAAAATCAATGAATATTGTAAATGCACAAACAGTAATATCTCCACATTGCAAGGTGCAATTCTGAAATTTTTTGCTTTTTCCTGCTAATCCTAGCATGATAAAGAAGATTCAAAGAGAGTGAGATGCCAGCTCCTTTTCATTCAGTCAGTAGCTTCAAACATTTCTGGACGTTTTTCAATGGCAAAAATCAATGAATATTGTAAATGCACAAACAGTAATATCTCCACATTGCAAGGTGCAATTCTGAAATTTTTTGCTTTTTCCTGTTAATCCTAGCATGATAAAGAAGATTCAAAGAGAGTGAGATGCCAGCTCCTTTCATTCAGTCAGTAGCTTCAAACATTTCTGGTATATGAAAAACATGTTTTTCAATGGCAAAAATCAATGAATATTGTAAATGCACAAACAGTAATATCTCCACATTGCAAGGTGCAATTCTGAAATTTTTTGCTTTTTCCTGTTAATCCTAGCATGATAAAGAAGATTCAAAGAGAGTGAGATGCCAGCTCCTTTCATTCAGTCAGTAGCTTCAAACATTTCTGGTATATGAAAAACATGTTTTTCAATGGCAAAAATCAATGAATATTGTAAATGCACAAACAGTAATATCTCCACATTGCAAGGTGCAATTCTGAAATTTTTTTGCTTTTTCCTGCTAATCCTAGCATGATAAAGAAGATTCAAAGAGAGTGAGATGCCGGCTCCTTTCATTCAGTCAGTAGCTTCAAACATTTCTGGACGTTTTTCAATGGCAAAAATCAATGAATATTGTAAATGCACAAACAGTAATATCTCCACATTGCAAGGTGCAATTCTGAAATTTTTTGCTTTTTCCTGTTAATCCTAGCATGATAAAGAAGATTCAAAGAGAGTGAGATGCCAGCTCCTTTCATTCAGTCAGTAGCTTCAAACATTTCTGGTATATGAAAAACATGTTTTTCAATGGCAAAAATCAATGAATATTGTAAATGCACAAACAGTAATATCTCCCACATTGCAAGGTGCAATTCTGAAATTTTTTGCTTTTTCCTGTTAATCCTAGCATGATAAAGAAGATTCAAAGAGAGTGAGATGCCAGCTCCTTTCATTCAGTCAGTAGCTTCAAACATTTCTGGTATATGAAAAACATGTTTTTCAATGGCAAAAATCAATGAATATTGTAAATGCACAAACAGTAATATCTCCACATTGCAAGGTGCAATTCTGAAATTTTTTGCTTTTTCCTGCTAATCCTAGCATGATAAAGAAGATTCAAAGAGAGTGAGATGCCAGCTCCTTTCATTCAGTCAGTAGCTTCAAACATTTCTGGTATATGAAAAAACATGTTTTTCAATGGCAAAAATCAATGAATATTGTAAATGCACAAACAGTAATATCTCCACATTGCAAGGTGCAATTCTGAAATTTTTTGCTTTTTCCTGCTAATCCTAGCATGATAAAGAAGATTCAAAGAGAGTGAGATGCCAGCTCCTTTCATTCAGTCAGTAGCTTCAAACATTTCTGGTATATGAAAAACATGTTTTTTCAATGGCAAAAATCAATGAATATTGTAAAATGCACAAACAGTAATATCTCCACATTGCAAGGTGCAATTCTGAAATTTTTTGCTTTTTCCTGTTAATCCTAGCATGATAAAGAAGATTCAAAGAGAGTGAGATGCCAGCTCCTTTCATTCAGTCAGTAGCTTCAAACATTTCTGGTATATGAAAAACATGTTTTTCAATGGCAAAAATCAATGAATATTGTAAATGCACAAACAGTAATATCTCCACATTGCAAGGTGCAATTCTGAAATTTTTTGCTTTTTCCTGCTAATCCTAGCATGATAAAGAAGATTCAAAGAGAGTGAGATGCCAGCTCCTTTCATTCAGTCAGTAGCTTCAAACATTTCTGGTATATGAACATGTTTTTCAATGGCAAAAATCAATGAATATTGTAAATGCACAAACAGTAATATCTCCACATTGCAAGGTGCAATTCGGAAATTCTTTGCTTTTTCCTGCTAATCCTAGCATGATAAAGAAGATTCAAAGAGAGTGAGATGCCAGCTCCTTTCATTCAGTCAGTAGCTTCAAACATTTCTGGTATATGAAAAACATGTTTTTCAATGGCAAAAATCAATGAATATTGTAAATGCACAAACAGTAATATCTCCACATTGCAAGGTGCAATTCTGAAATTTTTTGCTTTTTCCTGCTAATCCTAGCATGATAAAGAAGATTCAAAGAGAGTGAGATGCCAGCTCCTTTCATTCAGTCAGTAGCTTCAAACATTTCTGGTATATAAAACAGTTTTTCAATGGCAAAAATCAATGAATATTGTAAATGCACAAACAGTAATATCTCCACATTGCAAGGTGCAATTCGGAAATTCTTTGCTTTTTTCCTGCTAATCCTAGCATGATAAAGAAGATTCAAAGAGAGTGAGATGCCAGCTCCTTTCATTCAGTCAGTAGCTTCAAACATTTCTGGTATATGAAAAACATGTTTTTCAATGGCAAAAATCAATGAATATTGTAAATGCACAAACAGTAATATCTCCACATTGCAAGGTGCAATTCTGAAATTCTTTGCTTTTTCCTGCTAATCCTAGCATGATAAAGAAGATTCAAAGAGAGTGAGATGCCAGCTCCTTTCATTCAGTCAGTAGCTTCAAACATTTCTGGTATATGAAAAAACATGTTTTTCAATGGCAAAAATCAATGAATATTGTAAATGCACAAACAGTAATATCTCCACATTGCAAGGTGCAATTCTGAAATTTTTTGCTTTTTCCTGCTAATCCTAGCATGATAAAGAAGATTCAAAGAGAGTGAGATGCCAGCTCCTTTCATTCAGTCAGTAGCTTCAAACATTTCTGGTATATGAAAAAACATGTTTTTCAATGGCAAAAATCAATGAATATTGTAAATGCACAAACAGTAATATCTCCACATTGCAAGGTGCAATTCTGAAATTTTTTGCTTTTTCCTGCTAATCCTAGCATGATAAAGAAGATTCATCTCTAAAGAGAGTGAGATGCCAGCTCCTTTCATTCAGTCAGTAGCTTCAAACATTTCTGGTATATGAAAAAACATGTTTTTCAATGGCAAAATCAATGAATATTGTAAATGCACAAACAGTAATATCTCCACATTGCAAGGTGCAATTCTGAAATTTTTTGCTTTTCCTGCTAATCCTAGCATGATAAAGAAGATTCAAAGAGAGTGAGATGCCAGCTCCTTTCATTCAGTCAGTAGCTTCCAAACATTTCTGGTATATGAAAAACATGTTTTTCAATGGCAAAAAATCAATGAATATTGTAAAATGCACAAAACAGTAAATATCTCCACATTGCAAGGTGCCAATTTCTGAAATTTTTTGCTTTTTCCTGCCTAATCCTAGCATGGATAAAGAAGATTC